>NC_136815.1:18309843-18544843 GCF_951394365.1 Tetrao urogallus | reverse complement strand
CTTCTTAAGTCAGAAGAAAATTGTTCTGCTTTGGTTGGTAATGTATGACCAGAGCAAGTTATGAGATGGGCAGGATTTTTTTTTTTTTTTTTTTTTAAGAAAAAGGGAGGTTTTTTTTTAATGTTATGCATGTAAGATTTACATGACTTTCGTGATGTGTTCCTAAAGAGGGAAAAGAAAATCTGAGAGATTGTTTAGGAGATATTTTAACAGTATCTACTTCTCAAATTTAGGTCCTGGGCTGTCAGTGTCACACAAAGATGTAACTGCTGTCAGTATAAATATAGCATGTAAATCAAGAAGTTCTTCGATTTGTACAGTTTTGCCTTTAAGGATTTAATCTTCACACTGAGCCTTTCACCTGTTTTTTTTTTTTTTTTTTTTTTTTTTTGTTGCTGTTGTTATTTTTCTCCATTTGAATGAGGGACCAGATAGGCTTCCTACTTGATAAATGTTCATTTATGATGTTTAATCAAAATCAAATCCTGTGTCATTAGTAGTCTTTGTAAGCTTTTTTGCACTGCGTGCTTTAAGAATGCTTTTAAGTAGCCTGTGTTAGAGGTGCCAGTCTGTAGCATTTTGCCTAACTTCTATTACGGATTTTGAACTTTCTCTTATTTGTATGCAGATGAAAAGTTTTTAAATAAAATAATAGATGTGGATTGTGTAAACTACAGTGCTTGAGAAAGGGATATACCACTTTAAAAGGTATTAGCATAAAGATATAGCACATTTGTTTATTATGTTTCAAAATCAGCTGCTAGTATCTCTGCCACAGGTAACAATTGACTTTTCAGGCTTCAAGTTAATAGCCTTGTCTCTTGCTTGTAGGGATCAATATTAGTATTAATTAATCACCATTATCAGCCGTAGGATCTGGTTCTATTTGTTGTTACATCAGCAAAATATCAATATAGAAAGTGGACTCTCTGATCGTCATGGCAACTTCATCTCTTGGGTCAAAGAAAGTTTATCTTATCTGTGCATGGAGAGTGGCAAACTGTTTAGGGATCTAGTTTGAACTCTAAGAACATTGATTTAGTTTTTGTTTGTGAATAGAGGCTGAATTCCAATCACAAGCGATAGGTAAGATTTAAATATTAATGCCCACAGGCTTGTCTGAGAGGGTGTCATTACCATTACTGTCAGATTGTCTTTTTGAGATGACACAACAGTAGAGGAGAATTTTGTGGTCAGGATTACTTAAAGCTTAGTAATTTGGGCGTTGGATAAACAGGTTATAAAGTGAAAGGATGGAAGTTCTACAGTATTTTTGCGGTAATATTTCTTCTCCTATGCAATGTATGGTTGAGATTTCTTCCACTTAAATAGGATTAAGTGTAGAACTAGCTCAGAAGCACATTCCTTCTACCAACTCACATTCTACGTATTGTATTATGCATTCTCCCTCAAAAGACTCCTCAAACAAATATCTGGAAAGTCAAATGAAACAGCATCAGTGTTCTATTCACTCTTGAATTAATGCCTGTCAGACATCCTGGAAAACATGTATGCAACAGTCTGGTTAATTATTTTTGAGTCTTGTAAGCTGATGCAATCATCTCCTAAGCTTGTGACAATAAAATATAAATAATGCTGTGTTATTGTTGTAGTATCCGTCTATATTCTTAAGTGCCTGCTAAGAGTTAGTAGTCCATTAGTACACAATGCATCCGAGACTTCTCAGTACATACGTAGCCACAGCATGGTTGAATCTTGATCTGAGGGCTTGGAAGACAATGATTACAAGTTTTGCTTTGGGAAGCAAATGCACTTTTTTTACCCAGTTGTTTGTAAATGTTGTATATGTACATTGATTTGTTTGATAGCTCCTAAGGACATGCTGTATTTGAGACAAAGATTAAGAGTATCAGTACACTCGCCTGCTAGATATTGGCTGAATAGGATTTCTTTTTTTTTTTTTTTTTTTCCCCCTTTTTATTCCTAAAATGTGAAATAACAAAAAAATTCGTCTTACTTATGCAGTGATGCAGGTAAAGTATTGTTTTGGGGAATGCAAATGGTATAAGTGCAGTTCAGCACATTTGCAGTGTTGAAGAGGAGTTCTTGCAGAAAATACAGAAAAGCAGCCGAACAAAACCCAAACACATGCATAAGGCTTGTTCTGTAGAAGGAATCAGTTCTCAGTATTGACATTTCTCATTGATTATTCAGTTTCATCTAATGCTTTGAAAGGGTAATGCCATCATGAGTTGGTAACAGATGCGGGTGGTTGTCACAGTAGATTTTTCTTCTTTAGAAAAGGAAAAGGGATTTAGTTTGATATAAAGATGTACAGCCTTAAGTTATGTTTTAATAGCTTCTAATATTGTCTATGTAATCATATCTGTGAAATAGAGTTTGTATAATTTAAAAAACACGATAAGCAAAAAATGTTTCTGTCTTCCTGTTACAGATGTTGAATAAATTTTATCCTGGTAATTTTCCGTCTACCTTCTTATTTTTTTCTTGTCCTGTATTTTCTGTGTTGAAGAAAAATGTTATGTAAGATTGTCAGCCTTTGCAAATGCTAGTAATTTGTTTTTGAAGAATTAGCTAGGATTTCAAAGCACGTTTAGGAGGTGGCGTTTTCAGTAGTAATCCTCAGAAACCTTTAAGGAGCTAATTTGGTACTAAGTTTATCTATTTGATCTTTTTATTCATGCAGATTTTTAACTGCAAGTGTGTAAATAAAGCGAGTGTGACAAATAATGCTCTCACTCTTAAGTACTACCATTTAGTTTTTGTAGAACTTTTACAATAAAGGTTAGTTCAACTACAGGAGGTTTACAAAGTGGATAGAAGGTCTGAATCACCTTCTGAAAATAACACTGCTTTAGTAGTTAGTGAATTACTCTGACATCTTTGCATAAGCTCTTCTCATACCTTACTCTTTGCACTCACACAGATGAGTTAGCGTGGTGTTGCTTTACTCCTTCAAACGACAAGATTTGAAGCTTTCATTCTGAGATTAGCTGGTATAGCTGTGTGTCACACGCTGGTTTTACTGTACTCGGTCTTTTTACCTTAGATTCAGTGTAGCAGAGTACAGTAAAAAAAAATTCTTGAATCTGTACACTTTTCTAATGAATAGAACATTAATACCGACTGCAGTAAAATATCACAACATTTTTCATGTTAGTGTGTTTTTCATCTAATCCTTCACTGGATGGTATAATAATATATTTTTAAACTTAAGTTTCACATACTATTCATTTAAAAAAAAAAAAAATCAACAAATGTGAAAATAATTGTAGGATAAGGGTTTAAAAACACATACATCCACAAACAGTATATGAAAGTTTGTATATAAAATCAGAATGTAGTGTAAAAGAGGAGCCAAGTTTATATTTAAGTATTTTCATCATGTCTAAAGGAATTCCAGGGTTGAGGTTTTGCCCCCCCCCCTTCCCATGCTTGCTCCTTCTCATATTATCTACAAAAAATAAAGCTCTATACTTTTTTTGTGGTAAAAATGATACAAAAAAATGTAATTACTTTTTAAACACACTTGCAGTTATTACTGAAAAGTGATTTTTAATGAGAACAGAATGAATTATACTGTAAAACACGAAATTCCTCATAGACCCAAATATGGTGAGAGATGTCTTTTTGTGTATCTATTGTGAAGATTTTCTCTGCTGAAATGGAATAATCTTGAAAATACTTTTTCAGATGATATATGGAGGTGTTCATTTAGGCCGAGAAGAAATTCTGTAGAGGCTGATATTATTTTTACTTCTGTTGTTGCAGCGCAAGCCTCAAAGGAAGTACTGTGATTTACTCCTGTAATGGGGATCGTCATTAGAACTGCTATTTAATACTTGTTATGCTTCTGTTATCAAGTAGAAAGATTAGCGTTTATAAGATATCCAGAAAAAAAATTGCAAAGGAATTGTGAAATCTAATTTGAAATTATGTGTATATTCTGTATTTTGTATTCACTTCTCATTTTCACATTCAGGCTTAATGTTAGATGGCTATAAAGATCTTTTCTCTGAAAAGTTGTGAAGAAGTACGGCAAGGACTTTCCTGATATATTTTATGCAGCTTTGTGAATTGAACTGTGATGCAGTTGTGAAACCAATGAAGACGATGACAAAAATATGAAAGGTTGAGTAGTTTTGAAAAAAGAATTGCTGTCACTCCTTCCCACCTTCTAAGGTTATGATCTTCAGTTAATAAATGTGCACAGCAAAGACTCCAGCTTTCTTGGAAGCAATATCAAATCATTTTTGAAAGCTTTCAGTCAGATTGGGATTTATATCGTGTCTGCTAATTGCACTTAAGCTGTTTCAGAAGGGACATAGACAAAATGTTGTAACTTTGTAGAATGCAGAATAAAAAAAATTGTGACTGTAGCCATTCAGTTTCTGGTGTTTTGGGTGTTCTTAATGCATAAAGTGTTCGTGTGAACAATCATAGAGTGGAACTGAGTAACACTGCATATATAAATAGAATGGAGTACTTCTGAGAGGCCCTTGGTTTGCAAATAACTTCATTTTCCAAGAAATTGATCAATTTTTGATGCAAATGCATGTATAGGTTTCTACTTTAAAAAAATGTTTGCAAGTCATTCAAAAAATGCATGATATTTCAGTGAACACTGAAAAATTTGGGAAATGAGAGAAATCTCAAATACTTGACAGTTTATCTGGAAACAATTATTAGCTAGTTGCTAAAAATACAAGTGCACTCCTTAACAATGTGCATCTTGGACAAACAGACGCATATTTTGTCATCAAGTTACTTAAGCTTCTGAAGTCAGGGCTACAACTGGGTCAGATGATAAGATGAGCACAACAGAAAAACGAAGAGTGGCTCTGATAAAAACTGATTGATTGATGTCTGGCTTCCCCACCATCACAAGCAGTTGACAGTTAGTTTGGGATCAGATGATTTGGCTTTTGCGATAGAAGATGGGGCCTGGTAGCAAGTCTGAAGGACAAAAAGGTCGGTTTCTGTGTAGTGTCAGGCAATGCTAGGTTCCCACAAGGTGGGGTATTGGATTATGCTTTTCTTCAGCTACAAGACTTAACTTTTCATGGTCCATTGAAAGGCCAAGTAATCTGGTCAGTATTAATACAAAAATAAGTCTGTATGTTGTGAGAGAAAGCAGTGAAAGTAGAGGGAGTATGTTTGCTGGACAAGTGAATCACAGGAATGAACTATTTGTTGATATTTGCTTAAAGTCTGGTCATTTAAAGAATAATGATTATATATCATAAACTCTGATTTAACAAAAAAAAAAAAGGTTTCTATTCGTAAATTTTTCACTGCAGCTTGAAGAAATGTTTTGTGTTTCTTGCTGACGGATTATAATGGAGCATAGTGAACAAATTAATTTGTTTGTGAAATATTTGTTGCTATTCTGTAAGTCATTGTTGTAGTAAGAATGCAAGTATTGAATATTGTACTTCACATAGAGAAGTATGTGTTTTTTGCTAGATTAAGAGCAATTAGCATGGTATACTTACTTTTAAAATTAATTTATGTGAGGTATTTCTGTTAATTGGAGATTATTTATCAATCTGAGATGATAGGGTGAACAGCTGGGTTTTAGTTTGTATTTTGTTTGCTTTTTAGAGCACAATTACAATTAGCAGTCTCTATGTAAGGGCCACAGAAGGGGGAAGAAAAATGTGTAAATGAAAATCAAGACACAATGGCTTTCAAATGAAAAAGATTTTCAGTGTAAGCCATGAAAATATGTACAACTGCCACAGAATTGGAATTTGGACAGCTCGGATTTGAATTTAGATTTTTGGTCAGTTGGGTACCCTCTAGAAATCCTTTATAATGTATCGTTTTTCTCTGAGTTTTAAGGGTCAGATCTCCAAAGGACAGTCAGGTCTCAGCTAATGCTGCTGGCTTAATATCAGTAAGATGAATTCTGCAAGGTGCTGTATTGCTGATAGTATAACTGGAATGCAATATGAAAGAACCTGTAGTATAACCTGGAGTGCTACCAGTAATAAGTGATCAGTGTAGGTGAACTGGTGGTTGTTTGAACAGTGATTAGTTATACTTCAAGAAAGGTTGTTTTCTTACTGTCTAATCTCTGAAAACCTGTTTCATTTAATACATAATAATAATAAAAGGCCTTATACAAGAGAAACAGTTTTATCCCTTATATTTTATGCACCTCTTTTGAGGTGTATATTAAAGGTGCATTTTAAAACACAGACTTTAAAATAGTAGTTATGCATGCAGATTTTAAACAAGGCTGTAGAAGTGTCTAAGAACTTCTTCAATTTTTATTAATATCACACTGCATCACTTTATGATAGAGCTTTTGTGGGCTTTTATATATAATCAGGCTGGACTCTCAGCGTTATTACATGTGGTCTGAAATATGCTGTAGAATTCCATATTTATTTGCAGATAGTTCAGATTTTCAGGTATGTTACTTTCACAAAGATGTCGCATAAGAGAATAAGTAGTGCTTGTATAAATAAGTCTTATGTCAGAAAAAAATTCAGGATGCCATAGGTCTGAAAGAAATGCTTCCAAAAGATACAAAGAGAACAATAGAATTATTTGATAGAGCAAATTTTCAGCTACCAAACACTATTTTTCCCCAAAGTCACCACCATTAGCTTGGCATTTTTTGCTTGTGATGAATTAAAGCCCCTGTGCTGCACTCATCAAAATCTGTGCCAGTGGAGGTGACTCTGTGTCACTGTCACCACTGCTGAAACACACCAACCACCACCTCCCTGTGCTTACATCCACTGTTTGGTCTCCAGAAACATTCAGCAAGCATCAGTGAATGACAGTAGGTACTATTTTTTCTGTACAGAGGATCTCAGTGGCACACCTTTGCTCCATGTGTGCTTCTATTTCAGACGCCATTTTGTTGGCAACAAACTGGAAGGGGAAGTTTCAACCTCTTCTGCCATATTTGCTAACATTGGCATCTGATGTTGTGGGTTATCTAATAAAACAGCAGGTATTACTTTTAGAACAGCCCTCATACTCCGTAAAACTGAAGAGAGATTTATTTATTTCAAATACGATGCTCATGCCGATTGAGAGAGTGTCGTCTGCTTTACTCTTCCTCTCGTGTTTGGAAGTTCTGTCTAAGTGTATACAACTGTGACCAGTGTACTTGCATGTTGAAGAAAATCAGTGTGGGGGAATCAAATAGGGGTGGAGGAGGGTGGGTTGTGGAAGTCATGTATCCAAAATAATCAAGATAATCATTCTCATAAATGGAGAGAAAAATCATCTATTTAGACCAGTTTGGCTGTGTAATTTTATGGTTAGTTCTGCAGCTTAGGAAATCTCATTCAAGTGGAAGTGTACTTTGGGGATGTTTTGACTGGTCTTATTAGTTTGACATTCATTTTCATATTCTTTTACTATTGGTTCAGAACTTTTACTGTCAGGAAAGGAGGTGAAATTGAGTTATTGAATTCTTTTGCCACCAACTAAATTTGTTTTTCACCATTGTCAGGTACTAGAAAATAAACAAGACAAAAACACTTTGAGAGTTACTCCTGTTGTGCTTAAACTGTTTCCAGTCAAATCATTAGTGGCATAGTACACATTACACTAACGCAGCACCAGTTTAAGAGAAAGATCATATCTGATTTGCATTGCTGTGCTGTCTTTGAATATGACAACACACTTTATCATTCAGAAAAATATTTGGAGAATATGGATTCATTTGTTGGAACCACAAAAATAATTTAAGCTTTGGCTTGTAAATTATTTTTAACCAGGCACAGTGTTATGCTAATCTAGTCCCAAATTTTTACAGAATACAGTTTACAAAGTGCTCATTTATGATCTGGATTTTATTTTAAGGGTAGAAAAAAACCCACATAAATCAGTAATGTCTAATCACATTTATTAATAAAATATTGAATTATTGTAAGAAAAATTTTAAAGTTGCTTATCCATTTCCTAGTAGACAGATGTTCCTGTTACTAAAAGTACCAAGATGCACATGGTAGTATTTGGCACCGTTTTAGAAGCTTCACTGTGTAAAACAAACATACAGAGTTCTTCAATTGCAGTTCGAAAAAGTTTTACAATAAACTATTTGAATAACTGTCTTTATATCGAGTCATGTTGGAAACAATTATTTAAAATTAAATTGTCACAAATTAAATAGGATTTTTTTTTTTTTAACAAGTCTTGCTCCTGGGGAGGAATAATTGCATGCATCAGTACAGGTTAGGTGATGACCTGCTGGGTAGGAGCTCTGAAGAGAAGGACCTGGGTGTTAGTTGAGCATGAACCAGCAGTGTGCCCTTGTGGCCAGGAAGGTTAGTGTGATTGTCCTCCTCTACTCTGCCCTGGTGAGTCCACATTTAGAATACTGTGTTCAGTTCCAGGCTCCCCAATTCAAAAAGATAGGGTCTCCTAGGAGTCCAGCAGAGGGCGGCAAAGATGATGAAGGGCCTGGAGCATCTCCCATATGAGGAAAATCTGAGTAACCTGGGTCTGCTCAGCCTAGGGAAGAGAAGACTGAGAGGGGATCTGATAAATGTTTATAAATGTCTGAAGTGAGGTGGGAAGCAAATGGATGAGTCCAGGCTCTTCTCAGTGGTGCACAGCAATAAGATGAGGAGCGATGACCTTAAACTTGACCATAGGAGGTTCTGTACATACATGTGACAGAACTTCTTTACAGTAAGGGTGATGGAGCACTGGAACTATGGACTCTCTTTCTATGGAGTTACTCAAGAGCCGTCTGGATGCCTATAACAGTGTGACCTGCTTTCGCAGGGGGGTTGGACTCGGTGATCTCTTGAGGTCCCTTCCAACCCCTGCAGTTCTGTGTGGAAGTGTTTTGCCTACTAGCTTGAATTTCAGAATTATTTCTAGCATTTTCTTCTTAAGAATGCATTTAAACTATATGCATTTAAATAAACGTTTGTGTTCATGTATCTCTATATATGTAAGAACTAGTAAGGAATTGTCAATATATAAAATGAGGCATGCAATATGATTTATACTAGCAATAGTATAAAATACACCTACTTTTAAGCCAAAAACATGCTACAGGTAAATATATTATTCATAACACAGTAGCTGGAAGTTTTGACATAGTTCTTTCTGTAAGTTATTTTAGTTATTTAAGTTACTTAGTAAAGTCATTTTTTATTTTATATCTGAAATAGAGCCTTGGAAACAAACAAAGTGTGAAAGATGATAGAAAAATGAGTTTTAAGTTTCCTACTGTGCTCCATGTGATTTAAAACTTTATTTTTTTTTTTTTTGCACTGATATCGACACCCAATTTTAAGAGATTTTCAGCTCCTACAGCTCTTGTTGGAATTAGTTGGTAATAAACACTGAGTTCTACAGTGGCATCCAGGTTCTTTCATTCTTGTTGTTGTTGCTTATCTACAACTTCAGTCTCCTTTTTCTGAATGTGTATGTAATTTCTGAATATGTGTACGTAAATGTATATATGTGTTGTATCCCTTGGACTTTAATGCCTGTTTAAAACAGTCAAGTATAGCTCTTAGCAGATTTTCACAGAATTGTAGGGGTTGGAAGGGACCTCCAGAGATCATCGAGTCCAACCCCCCTGCGAAAGCAGGTCACGCTGTTATAGGCATCCAGACGGCTCTTGAGTAACTTCATAGAGTTTCCTTTCTGTTTTCCAAAAGACCTGCATGAACACTTGAATTCAGATTAAAATCTTGCTTTATAGCAAAGGAAGCTCTACAATGGAAGCTCTGAACTTGAAGAATATGCTGTGTCTATTTTATTAAGCTGCTAATAATGATGTCAGCGTTTGTCTTGAAAATAGGTTCTGTGTTGTAGATTTAAGGCTACACTATTACAGGCAAAATCATGCAAAGTGTATCTTCCATAGTAAGTTTATCATAAGTTTTGAAATTTTGATGCGCTGTGCCAAAACCAGTTCATCTTTCATAGATAGCAGATGTTTTAACTTGAGTGATATTTAAGATGTCTGTTTTATTTAAGAAGACTATTATGTCCGGACAAATTGTCCTTTCAAATTCTATTTCTAAAAATGTCGGTGCCAAATCTAGTAGGGTTTTTTGCACCTTAAAGGTGATGTATCTTTAATATTGCTTATCTGCTTGCTTTCTATAGTTCTCTGTTACATACCATAATTGAAGACAGTCCAATATTAAAAAAGAAAGAATGCATATTGCAGAAAAATAGATGATGAAAATAATGGAAATAAATGAAGAAGTCTTAATTTTTGTGAATAAGCTATAAGAAATGGATAGAGATGAAATACATTTATAAGAGTTAGAAAAGTTTGTGTGAAAATGAATAGTTATCTTTGTTCTTAGCTTTTTGAAATATAGAATATAGGGTTCAGTGAAAATTAAATATAAGACCTGAGTTATTACACAACACTTAATTTAGTTCTGATTGACTAGAAGTGTATTTTGCCAATATATGGTCATCTCCTTTTCTCTCTTAAACAAAAAAAAAAAAAAAAAAACCAAAAAAAAAAAAAAAAGGAAACCTATTATTATGCTTTAGCTCTTAGCTTTTAAGTTTTTCTCACGTCTGACATGTCAAATATTTGCTACTGCTTTCTTGTTTATTTACATCACATTTTTGTTTTTTTAAAGGATGACTTGAATGGTTTTAGACCTGATAAAAGTGTGAAAAAATTGCTGAGAGTTTGATTTTTTCCTAGAAATAAAATGTTATGAAGGAGGAGGCACTGTTTCTTCATGTGAGTAAAAATGTAAAACAACTGAACTGACCCTAGGGAATTTCAATTTTAATACCCTTCTTTCATTGTTAGTGTTTTTTTTTAAAAAAAAAAAAAAAAAAAAAAAAATATATATATATATATATATATATATTTCCTATTCTTTATTCTTTTGGGAAAGACGAGCATTGAACACAACTATATACAGGAGCAGTGAAAATCTGGAAACCATAATTACTGCTAGGTGAACAGCTTTCTACATTCAAATATATTTTAGTAGCTGAATTATGCTATTGCAGTTGTGTGTGAAGTGTTAAGAAAAGTTGTAGGCATCTCTGATGTCTGTATTTCAGTCCCTAATTAAGTATTAGGCATCTTGCTAGAGGAATTTCAGCAGAGTGTGTTAAATGTATTGTACTTTGTATAAAATAATACTGTATTAGTGAAGTACGTGGATTGAATGTTTCAATTCCAGTTGGTGTTACATGTCAGTGATGCACTGCTCATCCAAATTGTAGGTTTGTGAAATGGTAAAATGTTATGCATATTCTAACCTGCATGTAATAGTTAATAGTGTATATGTATTTAGATTATTACATCATTTCTCTTTTCTTTTTTAGTGGTTTTTTTTTTTTTTTTTTGATTGGTTGAGTGGTTCATACCTCGTATCTGATAGTAGTTATTTATCTGATGATAATTACCTAATCTCTGTAATCACTTGAAGCCTAGATAACCTTGCCATTGGAGTTATATTTTGACAGAGTTGTAACAAGATATGTGCCATAGTTTGTAAAGTTTTAATTTTCTAATCAATAGATATAAGATTTTTTTTCCATTTTTGGGGCACTTTACTGGTGTTATAACTAGCAGCAAATTTTAGATTGTGTATCTACTAACAGAGAGAGGTGATTGAGAATTCATCCTTTGTATGCATTCTCAGTAATATGGCGTAACCTGTAGGTGGAATTCTGTACATTTGCTTCATTACATTTTAGTGTGATCCTTACCCGTACATCTCTTCCAGTCCCTTATTTTTTGGTAAGTAATCATAGTTTGCTTCCTTGTAGTTTTCCTATTTGAAGAGATCAATGTCATTATCTAGTTTTTTGGCAAAACTTTAATCCTGAGACTGGAAATAACTGGTAGAACCTGGAACAGGACCTAGGGCCTTTAGACCTGATCTATCTGTTCAGTGCAGTTTTTGAACTGCATTTGATGTTGTTCCTATCTCCAGTAAAGTTTACTAGTTGTAAGAACTCAATAAGAAAGGAAGACAGAGCCTGTTACCTTGTTCACATAATTTTGATATAGAAAATCCAAGTCCAAAAAAGTGATTTCTAGGTCTTATAACTGCATATAAGTCTACAGACCTCAGAGCTGCGTACATGCAACTAATGGGACTCCAAAGACCAGTTCACTTGATGAGCAGAAACTGTGTAAAAGAAGTGCCATGTGGCCATTCTTGTATTTATTATCTGGAGTAATTAGACTAAACCTTATACATTCTTCATGCACTAGGAGGATGGGGAAGAAGTGATCATCATTTGAGTAAATTGGTGAATTGTAGAAAGCACTGTTTGCTGGTTGTCACACTTTCCCTTTGAAGCAGTTGTTTAAATGGTCTGTAAATAAAAATGGAATCTTGTTGAACTGGATGAGACTGAGGGACTGGAAGTACATCTTTTGATATGACTTCATATGCATTGTCTTACAGGGAATAATTTGCTTACAATTGATACCATAGTTTTATTAACACCTGTTATATTCATGTAAGTAGTAGAAATCTAATTTTTTTAACTATATGCAAGTTAGGTATTAGTTGCCTTTTCTGAGGAATGTTTTTTTGAGTTAAAAAGAGTCCCCCTGCAGAAAATCCACTGTATCTCAACCATTAATTTTATTTTTTTTTAAATAACATCAGATAGAATACCTCAATCTCATAGCATATGGATAATTCTGACCTCCGATTAAAAATCCCTATACATCATTTCAAAATATTTATTTTATAAATGAGGAGCTATAAATATATTGTGAGGTAACTTGAACAAAGAGGCTGAAATTGTTGCCATGATTTTCAAGAAATCAAGAGTTGTCCTTCATTGATTTCTCTACTTTCTTTTGGGCGATCAGTTACCAGAGAATGAATTAAAAAGAGCAAATAAGCATAATAAAGAAGGTGTTGTGTATACTGTTTGGTTTTAAGGATCTATGACATTTTTGCTTGGTAATGATCTGTGAAGAAGACTTAAGGTATGACTAAGAAGCAAAACAAACAAACAAACAAAAGGCTTTTTTTCTTCTTGATTTTGCTCTTTACTAGAAATGAAGGTCCTGTCAATGTATGACACCAAAGCACCATAGAAAGCTTAATTAAATCAGCTTAAATGGGGATTTCTTAGTACTAAGGGTAAGATGTAGGTAAATTAAAGTTTTTATTGTTGTTGTTTGTTTTGTGTATGTTATGCCTGTTTAATTTCCAGTGATTAATTACTTATGTAAAGAGAAACAATAAGTTATTGCATTAAACATTTGGAAAGCTCTTAAGTGATCTCAAAGTTACCCCAGACACACTTCAGCAAAAGAACAATGATCAAATTTGACAGAATTGGCATTTTTAAGATAACAGAAAAATAGAAAAATGATTAAGTTTCCCTGAGCAAAAAATCTTCCTGGATGGACTTACATGTCTCTAATGAAAATAACATAATTGAAGTACAGATAGACAGAAGCAGGTCATAGGTTTCTGTGAAATCAAAGCAAATTTTTCAAGTACAATTTACTATTAAATGTTAATTTAATAATTTAATGGAGATCAGTGAAAGGTCAAGTTGAATGCAAAGGGTTAAAATGCTGAATGGTGACCTGAACAAGGAGTTGTTGTGTCTCTGAATCCCAGACATACTTTATTAGGACAATCCAGCTGGTTTTCTATTTCTATCTCCTCATTATCAACACGCTTATGGTATGGCCTCTTCCCCCTCACTTCCAATGCCAAGAATTTGGCAGGGACACCATGTGAGGAGGTCAGAGAGAGATTGAGAGGAAAAATGAAGTTGAGACTGCAGCAGAGATGCAGAAAGAGGGAGTTCTGTTGGTGAGGAGCTAAGGCTTGTTGTTTACTGTGTGGGGACTATGTGCAGAGGTGGTTTTTTTGTGTGTCTGAGCAGTTGTTATAGCTTCTCGTGAAGTTAAAACTGCTGACATTTGCCTTGTCTTCTCAGTGAAAATGGTGTAAAACAAGAAATAACAGTTAAGCTTAAGGAATTGCAGATGTAAAAATTAGTAAAAAAAAAAAAAGATTTATTCATCATGTTTGGCATCTTATGTTTTAAGATGAAATTATTCAAAAAGTGTAGTATTTTTTCATGGAAAAAAGCAAAGATTTATAAATAGAAGCAGCACACTGTTAAATTGCTGTATGTGTTGGATCTGGCTTTCTCTGGCTGAGAAAAAAAAACAACCTCCAGCAAATGTTCGAAGGAAGGAAGTGGGAGGAAAAAAGTCCTTCTTGCACATTTCCATAGTTTCCATTTCAAAATACGTGTATCACTGCCATATGACACATACCTTTGCATCAAAAGATACATAAATTTAGTATTTTTACTGATGAAACCAACTGTGTTGAGAACGCTGATTAAACAGAAAGTAAATTTAACGTTTGTTCAAACCCGTGGGGGGGGAAGGGGGGGGAAGGGGAACAACTGGAGAAAATGCAGAGATTTTGTATAGAAGGTCAGTTTCTGTTCAGAATGGTCTCATCTGTATTTCTTTAGGACAGTATGTAGTGCTTCCTCTAGGTCTAGTGTGGATTATATCAAATTGATCTATGATTAATGCTGTTCTAAAAATATTTTTGGTTTTCATCCTTTTCCTGGCATTCCCCTTTTAGATAATGGGAAAGTGTCTGAATGGAAAAGTGAGTTAATTTCTTCTGGTGGGAGGATATTATTGATCTTGTATTTCTTACATACTTAAAATTCCTATGGAAACAGATAGAGATTGTGTCCACAAGGAGTGGTAGGATTTAATCTCAACTTTACAGATGTCTGTCAGATGTTTGCTTTCCAGTTTTCACACAATTAATACATATTCATTACAAACAACATGTCAGTGGTAGTCCCTGTTTTTAAACTGTTGAGATTAAGGGTGGTACAGTTCCAAACTCTAATCTCTCAGTTTCTGTGTACAATGCCCATTCTTGTCCTGTGACATGTGCAGTGCAGGGGCTGTCACCCTTAATATATGGTCTGTGTTACAAGAACTTCTAAGAGGCCTTGATCCTTAGTTCTAGGTTTCATGGTAAATTACAGGGGGGAAATATTGTCCTGACTAGCACACTGCCAGGAATTTGTTAAAACTGCTAGTGGTGGTGATACTTGATTGCATGGGATACTTGCATACAAGCACGACTTAAGAGCGAGATTGGGAAGGTGAAAGAGGGAGAGGGAAAATGAGAGAGACTTATTTTGATGAAAGGATGAAGGAAAAGAGACAAAATTCATCTCACTGGTAAATTCAGGTACCTCCGTAATTGAAGAACATGAGCACACAAGCAGGGTGCAGATAATAGACAAAGGAAAAAGAAAGGATTCACTCTGGGCTGGGATTAGAACCTGGGGCTTTCCAGATGTGAACAATAATTTATACTTAAAGAACTTACTCTCTCAGAGAAAGGGAGAACATTTTAGTTGAGCTATGCCTGTAATGCTAGTATTTCTGTATTCATTTGTAATTTTAAAAGTTCCATTTATGCTTTTATTTTTTTATGCTATTCACAGTAAACTCGTGACACTTCTGCCCCCTCATAACAGACACCTAACAATGAAGCAGCTTCAATTAAGAAGCAGAACATCAGCCTCTGGCATCTTATTCTGTTGTTCCATCTTTTTTGCTAGGGAGAATTCATTTGTTTCTTAATTAAGAAAAACACCAATAGCATGAAAATTCTGCTTATGGTACCTGAATGGTAATTAGGTGAAAGGTAAAAAAGAAACACACGCATACATTCCAGTAGCAGCCAAAATGAACTTGAGCTGATAAAAATGAACTAAACTACCCTTGCATAAATCGAGGCTGAGAGAAGTGTACAGTCATTATGGCTAAGACAATATGCAAACTATCTTCAAAGAAATCAAATTGCTAGAGTGTTTTCATTTGCATGTATTAACTATTAACATAATGAGGAGAAGTGACATTGGACCCGGATTGTGTGTCTGTTCGGATTGATAACTCTACCGCATCTGCAAACAGGCGCCCAAAAATCAGACTTGTAGTCAGATCAGTGTTGAACTCTGAAGTGTGTGTGGTTTTTTTATTGTTATTTTCTTTTTTGTTGTTTTTTTTCCTCATTTTTGTTGTCTTTTTTTTTTTTTTTTTTTTTTTTTAAATATCTGGAACCCAGAACAAGCATGCTGGGATGCTGAATGCAAGTTATCCTTTGATTTTTGTTCTTTCCAAATGTGATTCTTCTGCTTTGAGCACTTACTTCATTCTTTTAAGGTATTGACTGTTACTGTGTGCTGATTTGTAGTTACTGAACGTTTGTGTAATTATTTAGCTATATTTTTGTCTTATCAAATTTCCTGCTTAAACTGTCAATCACTGTGCTTGTAAACAGAGAGAAAGTTTAGTAGAACTCAACTTTCAGGAGGTCAGTTATGTGCCGTTTTATCTGATTACTTTGAAAAAGATTAAATGTTTATGATAAGTTATCTGTTTAAATAATGGGAATTTATTTAGATTGCTATTTGACATGCTTTGTAGGATCCTAGATAAATTTCACTATCTCTTTGGCTAGAGAAGAAAATGGAAATTATTTTAAAAACAGTTATTATCATAAAATTTTTTAATAAGATTTTTAATAAAGAAAAAAACATATGAACAATGCAATCTTTATCATCATTCTCTTTGCCTAAATTTTCTAAAAGGAATTTATTTCTTCCCATTGCAGGTCAAAATTATTAAAAGAATGTAGTTTGGGAAGAAGGTGTCCACTAGTGAAATGCAATGGGAAACAGCCATATTGAGTCCTTAAAATTCAGAGTTTACAATGAGCATACATTGGAATAAAATATTCAGCAATTGTTACATTTTGTTAATACACACACAGCATTTTTGTGTGAATGATATTGTGTTATTCTATGAGATTCTACAGAGCGGTGAGCAATGCTTCATTGCTGGAAGGAGCACTTAAGAATTCTATCCATGAATGTAAACCTTTCTTCCAAGAGGGCAGAAGGGATTCCCTTGTGGCTCTTTGATTGCTCTGTGCATCTGTTTCTTCACATAGCTCCACAGTTTTACTCCAGTTTGAGAGCTGAATCATGACAAAACTTGGATTTTTGAAAAATCAACAACCTAATAGTTCTTAAGGCAGGCTGGAGATGAGAATAAGATAGACATTTGTCTATAATAACCATATTATGACAACAGAAACTTCTTGTAGCCATTATAGCTCAAGAAGAAGGTGGCAACGTGAGTTCTTGTTTGTTGTAGTTTTTTAAAGATTTTAAAATTTTTTTCTTAATGTTCTTAAATGTCCACTAAGTGCACAATGAATTACATTTTTGTATTTAGAATTGGAAACTGGAGCATTCTGATCAAAATTTCTTACTTTAAGTTTTGACTGTAACTAAAAGATTTGATCGATGTAGGAACAGTGAAAACAAATATTCTCTCTTTAGCAACTGATGAAAATTTGAATCAAATCCCTCGCAGTCTATATGGAAGATATTCCAGTCTTTATTCTGGCTCCATTTAAAATCTGAGAATTAGCCTATAGTTTGACATACAACAACTTATTCTGCCTTTTGACACTGGAAGATTGATGTGGAAAAATCTTTACAGTGTGGGAGTTGATATGAAAATGTCTATGAGATGTTGTGTGGTACGAATCTCACATAAGGGCATATTACAAGATTCTGTAGAATATAAGACTGTATAAAATAATCTATAATTCAGACAATCTCTATCCATCCAGGTGAAATTCTTGTTTAATGCTATCTTAAAATTCATTACACTCTCTTTTTGCAGAGATAGTCTTGAGATTATGGATCATGGTGGGGTTTTTCTTGTATGTGTGGGAAAAAAAAATATATATACTTTTTTTAACGCGATAGCTATATGTTTTTAATCTCTGAATAATTTAATTTAGGGCTTTTGTTTTCTTCTGTAGCAGAGAAGTTAACTTTCCAAGAAAATTAATGAATTTTGTACCATTTTGTTAAATTCTTTTGGGCACCTTGTAATGATGGAAATATTAAGATGCCAGTAATGAGACACTGTAGCTGCTAGTGTTTTACATGACTTCCCTTTGATTATAATAAAAATAAATTTATATTTTACCTGCATCCACCTTTTGGGATTAAGTCAGATGAAAAATAACTAGTTTTCCGTATATATTTTAAAAGTACTTTGTTTCAAAAACTGTAGCAAGACTCAAATCTGTTTTAGCTTAAAATTTTTTTACAGGTTTGTGCATATGTAAAACTGGATTGTATTTAATAATTCTACTGAACTTTGAAATGTTGCTCAATATTTAAAATTATACATGTGCATAGTGCCACAAAAGGAAGCATCTTCTCATTATGTCCTCTTGGATACAGAGTATTTATCCTTGTGTACCAGCATTTTTATCTCCTGTTTTTCAAAATTAGAAATTAATGCGTCTGAAATTGTCTGTGCTTATGCATGCACACGGTAGTCCACCCATAGTAGGAGGATTCCAGATGGTCTACTCAGAAGAAACTATGAAACTCTGAAATAGATTGAAGAGATGGGGGAGTATGGTTTTTTTGTCTTTCTCCTTCTTGTTGTACTGCTAGAGAATCTTGAATAATTGCTACCTCTGATAGTTTATGGGGAGAGACCAGGTTGTGATAGACATGCCCTAATCTTTTTTCAGGTACAAAATTGTATGTGAAAATGCCTATGAGAGGTATTTTCTATGTGATACAGGTATTTTGATGCTGTAATTTTAAAGAAAATAGTGTGTTGCATAATGTTATGCATGCTTTGGTGTAGGCAGAATAAAGACCAAAAAACCCTAAAGTTTTTTTTTTTTTTTTTTTTTTAATTTCTCTAGCTTATGTTTATGAAAATTAACGCACTTGTAGATTTCATAGGAAAGTAACCGAATTTGAATTTTGGAAATCTTATTTTCTTTCTGCTTGTGATGTGTATGTTTTGGGTGTTCTAGATGTCTGGATAGGAGGAGCTGTGGAAAATGTTTAAAAACCACCTTTTAAAGGTCTCAGTCATTTCTTTATCTAAAATAGAGAACTATTCGATAGGAGAACTGTATGACAGAATCTGTTGTATCTCATATAACCAAATTCGGAGTTTGGCATGCAGAATTTGCTGTTTTCCAGCTGGTGGTCACCTATTCATGTCTATTGGCAGTCCACTTTTACTTGGTAAGTGGCATGCTATCCTGGAAATAGTGCTACTGGCAAACAGATTCCCAGTTTCTATATACTGAAAGTAAAATAATTAAAAATTATGATTTTGTAAGTCTGCTAATGTTCCTAAAATAGCATTGTAATTCAAGTAATGCATAAGAATGATAATGACTGTAATAATAGTCCTAGAATTATTCATATTTTATAGATACTAAAGAATTTCTCATGAAAAGAGAAGAAAGGACCATAAATTTGTAATCATCAATGAGAAGGAAGGATCTGTGAGATTGAGCTGTTCCTTACTCTTGAACTGAATGCAAGCACCACAAAACTGTACATTTGACTGCATTGTGTGATTTACTGTTGGCTGTGTTTATAATGACAAAACAACAAGTAAATTAATTTTTGTTAGTGCACATGATTTACATGTAAATGAACTGTCTTATGAGTCTGTAGCCTAAAATTCGGATTTTGCTTAAAATCTTCTAAAATAATTATTTTTTCCATGAGGGGAAAAATGATGGAGCATCCCTTAGGGAAAGTTTAAATAGTAATGGTATGGCATGTCTGTCCTGTCACAAATAAATGAAATTTGAGTTCCATGTTAATTGTATTTTATTTATTTATTTTAAAGGAAGCTCCTCAAGGATTTTCAAAATTAATTCAGCTAATCAAGCACCTTTTGCTACTTTTGACCAGTGGTTGCACATGTTTTGAGAATCTCCTTATTAATGCTCCCCCATGTTTGATTGATTAGTGTGTGTTTTGTATGTTTGCTTTGTTTATGCTTAAATCTCCTTATCGACCAAGATTAGCTTGTTGTTTAGTGACATGCCCATTAGTATTTGTGGATTTTGTTTATTTGCATTTTTTGTTTTAGTCTTAGGTTTTGCTTTAATATCACTTGTGGAAGGGCTCCTAGAGGACCTGTCTTTGAACTTACAAGGTCCTCTGTTCCTTTAACATGCATTATCAGTCTCCTGTCTTCTTTTTATGATAGATGTCAGAACAAAAGTAATTTCTAGATGTCTTGCCAAAGGATTATGCAGAATATTACTTCAGAAGCCAATGAGATATTTTTAAATTAAAACACCTAAAAAGAAGATTATTTGCAGTAGACAGAAAGTTCAGCTTCTGCTTCCCCCTATCTGTGCTGTCACTGCACTGCACTGCACTGGATGTGCTGGTCTGATTATCGCATTGAAAATGGGGAAATATTGAAGTGAGAATAGACCCAGAAAGTATTGATGAGACTGCTGAGCCATATCCTGATATCATATGTATTTCTTTCAAGCTTCAAAGCAGAGAAGAGCCTTACTATTTACACTGCTGGGAAAAACAAACAAACAAGCAAAAAACAAAAAAAAACCTAGCTCTCAGTCTTTTAATTTCACTAATGTTATTAATGGGCGACTGGCATTATTCATTATTTTTGATTAAGATCTAGGAAACATTGCAAATAACCACTGTTGGTCTACTTTTCTATGTCTTAGATTTTGAAATATAACCTCAATGAACAGGAATCTTCAGTGGTTCCTCAGTGCTAGGTGACTGCTGCAGTGTGAGGACACTGTCTTCATTCTTTTGACTGACACCAACATCTGGTCCTGCAGGTTTGTCTTCCAGTGTAACCTGCAGATGTGATTGAAAACCACTACTTTCAGTAATGAAATTGATGTTATGTTTTAGGGGCTTAAGTTTATTTATTGCAGGATATAATATAATCTTCCTGTTGTTTTGTTTCCAAAATAAATATTTTCCAAAATAAATATGCATAACCACTTACTTAATTACCTTTAGAATGCAATGCAAGATGTCTTCCCTTCCTATATAATCTCTGCTTATGATGTGGAGGAAAGAAATCCACCACTTTACATCTGGGGAATGTATAAGCCAAGATACAACACAGATTAGTTGGTGTGGTTTTTTTACCTTTTTTTTTTTTTTTTAAACAACTGAGTTGCTCAGATACATGATGACCATGACAGGGAGCCAAAGAAACTAAAATTAAGCATCTAATTAAAATTGCACTTACTCACGTTTTCTTTCTTGCACATAACATGTTTCTTACATGTTAGTTTTTGATTAATGGTTACAGCTTTACTAAAGTTTCCCCAGATGGAGTGTTGATATTGTGTATGTTTATGTACACCTTTCTAATCTAGCAAACAAGTGCATACCTTTCTGGTATGCGTAATTTGAAGCACATACAATTCTTAATTTTGCTGAAAGCCACAAGATACTCTGAAGAGAAGAGCAGTTCACAAGAAGGAGATGGCAATAGATTCCCAGTGGTACCACTATTTCACTACTAAATGAGTAAGCTGCCTTTGCAGCTGGTTCTGAGAACAACTTAATACCTTGAGAAGTCCCTCCTGGCTCATCCTCCCCTACATTTGGAGACTGAAGACTGGCGTTTTATTGGAAAAACTGGTCCTGTATTACAGCTTTAATATGCAAGTCATATTTGTTGCTGTCTAACGAAAGTGTCCAAAGCACTTCTCTTCCAGTGTAGGCATGCTTTTCAGCCCAGTTCTGTAAAAGCAGTATGCTTTTCATATCAAAGATTTAATAATCTATCTTCACTAATACAGAAAAGTGTGTAAATTCAGAATTTTGGATGAAATAAAGTTCGTAGAGGTGAGAGGATCACACTAGAAATGCCAAACGTTATTATATTTTTTATAGAAATGTGAAATTCACCTCTGTTTCTTCATGGCTTTGTTTATAGTTATAGGATAAAATGACTTTTTTTTTTTTTTTTTTTTTTTTGTGTAGAAGATAAGCACATGTGCAAGGAGAAGGCTGAAATCTAATCCTTCCAAATGAAATCTTGCAGTCTCAAGGAAGATTTAATAAAAGACAGTAACAGATTTTTGGGTTGAGGTTGCAGATCCAACTGAAACGATAAGCTACATTTAAGAGGTTTACTAAATATATTTGATAGTTTTGATATACTCATATTAGTGTTTTATGGTTTTATCTTGATCTATAAGGATTAATGATCTACTATGAAAATATATCAAATATTTTCTCAAGAATTTATAAAAATTGGAAGACGTAAAGTTTAAAATGTAAGATACAGAGAAAATTTTCAGTTTGTAGTTGGTACTGTAAGACTGCTGGATTTTTTTTTTCCCCCACAGTATTTACAGTGCTTTTGCTATTAAATTGGCTCCTGGCAGGGTAGGTAGCAGGCTACCAGCTGGCACTGGTTGGTTACCCATGCTGTGTACTCATCAGTGGTTGATAAACTTCAGAATGAAAGGCAAAGAAAAATTAATTGATTCAATAAAGTAGCTAATATTTCTTATAATTTTTGGAGGAGGGAATGTGATCAAGATACGTGAAATGGAAATCCATACAAAACCAGTCAAATTGTTTAAATATTCAAATATGCCTTACTGTAACAAGGAAGCAGTGTAATGTACTGAAATCAGCAATGGAACAGCTGTGTTTTAAAGGACAGTACTTTGAATGTCACTTGACAATTTGCTTTCAATTAGAAGTAATTTACAGGAAGATGCCCACAAGCTAATCTTTACAGGATAATTAAGTTCCATTTTCTTTACTTTTAATTAAAAAGCAGAAAAGATTTAGCTGATCCATAAAAAATGTTCTGTTTAAACATTCATCAGACTTCACACTTTTTTTTTTTTTTGGTATTTGTTGTAGCAGATGTTATCAAAACTGCAGTCTGCACTGTTTTAAACCTGGTTTATTTGGTAAGAGAAACATGAGTTGCAATAGGCTTGTACAGCTGAGGTATGATCATTTAGCTTCTCCGTATTTGAATAGCTTTAAAATGATATCCATACTCTGAGCATTAATCTTGCCCTCTCCATCGTGTGAAGTTTTGGTAAAGGAAAGCAAAGCAGCTGAGCAGCTCTGTGGATGTTAATGATATTTTCCTCCTGTTTCTCTTACTAATTTCCCAGTGCCATTAGAATATGAAATAATGCAAAGATGAAACCAGGTATGTTTGCCATGATACTTACGTATTAGCAAAGTTATCTGCATGCCTTTACAATTAATGTAGAAGTGATGAAGTTCGTTGGCTGATTTACCATTATATTTTAAGCGAAAAAAAGTGCTGTGTATGATGTCTGAACATCCATGTGCATATAATGGAATGAGTTTGAGGTAAGTTCTTTAGGACAGAAGATGTATCTGTTTCTCCCAGATATTTCCTCAACGTCTGTGTTGATTTTAAGCAGAAATTTGAAATTTACTTCTGGATTTTAAATCTGTCCTATTTAAGCAAATTCAGGCAGTGGAAGAAATTACACATTAATTATACTTTTAAATTGATGGCAGAATGCATACTGTAGAAACAAACAAAAACCCTGCATATAAAACAAAAGTTCCAGTACTTTTCTGAAGTTTGAGATCTAATCAACTGTTAGTTTACGTGGCCCCAGTTACTTCAGTGGGCAGGTGATGATTTATACCAGTATGAAACAGGGCCATAATGTTAAGAAAAAAAAACCAACAGAATCCTTTTATTGCACCTGAAATACCCTTCAAGAATGTGTAACTCATAACTGGCCAAGGTGATTATTTTTCACAATTACTTTTGAACTGAGAGGAAAACATACAATCACAGAATGTTTTCTGTTTGAAGGAACCTTCACAGGTCATCTGGTCCCACTTCCTGCTCAAATCAGAACCAGTTTCAGTCAGGTTCCCAGTTAAGTTTTAAATATCTCCAAGGGTGGAGATTCTGCAACCTCTGTGTGCAATCAGTTCTGCAGATTGACTGCTTTCCAATGTCAGCATTTCCCTAGTATTTAAACAAAATTTTCTTTGCTGTGTCCATTGCCTCCTGTCCTATTCTGCTAGGAACTTTACTGAGAAATGTGGCTTTGTTTCCTCTTATATCACTCAGTTTGATATTTGAAGACTTCAGGAAAAAAACTCATTCTAAATTTGAACATTTCTGGTTGCTTGACCTTTCTTTGCTCTGTCTTCCTGGCAATGTTGTAGGTCTATGTAAAACCCACTTTGATATGTGTACGTCCCACTTGTACTGGGGAGCCCCAGACTGGACATAGTACTTCCGATGCATTATTATCATTACTAACAGAACAGAATAACCACTTCTTTTAGCCTATTGGCTAGGCTCTTGCTCACATCCTGGGAAATGTCTGGCCTTCATGTTGCAGTGGTGCGCTGAAGTTTAATGCTCTCCTCGTCCAGCAAGAACTCGAAATACTTTTTAGCAAAACTGTTTTTCAGCAAATTGTCCCCAGCTTTTACTGGTGGGTGAGATTAATTTGTTCAAATGCAGACTTTCATGTTTGCCTTATCAACTTCGTGATGTTTCTTGAAAACCCACTCCTTCAGGTTGCCCTGAAGTGTGTCTCAATAGCGCCTACCAATTTGATGCCATTTGCAAGTTTGCATTCTGTCCTGTTGTTCAGAGCATCGATGAAAACATTAAGACATACTGACTTCTAAGGGATACTTCTAGTAAATGGACTCCCACTGAATTTGATACTAGTAACAGTTCCCCCTTAAACCTAGTGGTCCAGCTATTGTTAGCTAAACTTTTTTTTTACTAAATTTTTTTTACTCAGTTGACCAAATATGCATTTTTAGGAAACATTTAAAATAAGGTATTTAAATGATTATCAACAGTTCTAGCTGCTTTCTATAACTGCAGCGTTGCCCTTTAAAATTTCTTCATGGCATCGCTTAAAGGGAGAAGGAAGTGAAAAAGTAATTTCTTATTGAAATTCACGTATTTGTGTGTGGTTTTTTTAGTAGTCTGTTTTAATTTAAAAAAAAAAAAAAATGAAGATACTGCTATTAGTCACATTTAAAAATAAAAAAATATGGTGGAAATATATTCAAACACATGCTTGTAAATGGAAGATTCATGTCATATTCAGTTAAATAGATAGATGATCAAGGAATGCTTATTGTGGGAGTCTTTAGCTATCAAATACTTTGGCAGCCAAGATAATTGTTTAGGCTCCTCTATAGGAATGGAAAAAATTATTTGGGGGGGCATTCGTTCTTTCAACTTTGCATCCTACTTCAATGGTTACTTTAAACTGACATGCTACTGATAAAGTGATCATCTCTCTTTTGACTGTCATTCCACGTGCAGCGCAAACGTTTCTGTCCGTAAAGTGAACTGGAGGAAAGAACTGATCCAAGTGACGGCCACTTTTGTTCAACTACAAAGAGTGGAGAGTTTTAATTCAAATCAATTTCTTTATGTAGTTCACCTGATGGCTGCACAAATACATTTGCAAATCCAACAAGGAAGGCAGGGTGACTGTAACAACAAGCAGAAGGGTGGTATAGCCTCATCTGGGAATGCAGCCTGCTGGTGTTGGCATAAGGAGATAATAATGCTACACAGCTAGACAGCTGTTTTAGGATGAAATCACTTTGTGATACTTAAGAAATATGCTCTGCTTTGTTTAAAGGAGTAGGTAGTGAGATGTGATTGGTATAGCAAATATATTGGTTGCTCATTGTTTATACTAGTACTGCAAAAGGCTGAATGTTATCAGTCTTGAAGGAGAGTTTTGTAAGTGATACAGCTGCAGTATTTTTTTTTTCTTATGTGCCTTAGAGCCTCTTTACATATGTATAAACTAATAGAAGAAAACTTTTTGTGGATAATTTTCTTAAAAATATTCTGAATTATTTATTTATTCATGAGTGAAAAATACAGGTTCAGGCTCAGAGTTGTGGGAGAAATTATATTCTTTAAGTATTTCCTGTGGAAAGATAGGACACCATTAGACACCATTGCCATACTAATTGTCTTTTATTTATTTCCTTTTAAAATTTAAATAAAATTCCATTGCCTTATCATGTTTGACTTGTATAGAAAATGTGATCAAATCATTCTAGCAGTATAGCAATTTACTCATGCTACATTTGATTACTTTTTAGTAATGGGATAACATAAACGAATCTAACACTATAGGGGAATCAGTCAGAGTCTCAAGAAGCATATATTTGAAATACATACTTGGTCCTTTAATAGTGTGGGCATAATTTGAGTTGAAGTGTTCCCGATCACTTCATTAGTGAAATTCATACTATTTGCTTTGATGCGCAGGGAAATCACGATAATTTGCAGAGATATAAACAAGACAATAAATTTTTTACTGCTTTGACTGCAGGAAGTTGAAGATAATTTATTTTAGATACTTAATTTTTACTCAAAGGTATAAAAATTGCATTGATGTGCCACTGAAATGTCATTATGTGATGACATTTTAGCATTATGACTGTAGCATAATTGCCTCCACTTCTCTGCAGTGCAAGTTTCTCATTTTAGAAATGTTTTGGCTAGTTTGAGAGAGATTTGCAATTACAGTCTTGTAAATTTAAGAATATTCTCAAATTAAGGGACAAAATATTTCAATTTTTCTTTCACATAAAAGTGAGCTCAACTACTCTTTAATGCAGTGTTTCATATTTCTACTGCTTTTCTTCCAAATGTCGATTTTGTGTCTGAAGTTTTAAGTGATGTATCTGTCCTTCCTGTGTTTCATTATGAGGGTCGTGTGTTCTTACATAATTAAAGAAAAATGATGAGAAAAAATACTGAAACAATTACTCATAAAATAACTTCTTATCCTTTTGTTAAATAGGCTTCGTGTTGCATTTTAAATTTATGGCACAAACTGTTTGGAAGAATGACTTCTCTACTTTAGAGTGGGAGGAGGAAAGGGTGCTAATGGAATTCAGACAAGCAGTAATTAGTAAGCCAATAAATAGGACAGTTTAATAAATGATTTATAGCAATAAGGAGTAAGATGCATAGCAAATAATTACGTGATTTTTGTGCTTAATTTATGAGCAGAAATCCAGGGGGGCAGGGGAAGGTGTCTGGAAGAAATGTTATATGTGGTATCACCTTAGGTGTAATATTTTTATAAATTCTAATAACTAATACTGTTTAGTAGTTAAAATTAAAATTCTTGGGCATGGGGACTCAATATTTATTATCCTAAAAATCCTATTTCACGAAAACAAATATAGTTTATCTTAAGCATTGATAAATGTGCAGGTTTGATTTGCAGTAACCATTTAATGAATTTGTGAGAATCCAGAAAGCTGAGGAGTGATTGGAAAGATTTTACAGTAATAGTTATCTCTTCTGTGTAAATTCAGCCATTTCACCTTAGCCTCGTTTTTCTTTAGAAATTTCTATGAATGCACAAAAGCAATCAGAAAATTTTTACGTATGCATAAAGAATGGGGAACTGACACAAGTAAAGGGACAAAAAGAGCCGCCTTAAGGAAGTGGCGCAGTCTGCATGTAGCTGAAGGAAATGCAATATAACGTAATGAAATGACAGGAGAATTGTTGGGGGAAACTGCAGTTCATTTTCTTCAGTTCTATAGACAGTTGGTATCGCTTCTCAAATGTCATTCCTAAGCTGTAACCAAAAATGTAACTCAAAATAACTTTATTACTATAGTTATTACTAGTATTTATTATAGTTATTACTAGTATTTTTGTCCAAGGGAGAGAAAAGATGCTCCTATAGAGTATATAACTGCATGTGCTTTGGTCATTTTCTTCAAAGCTCTCTGAATGAGGAATCTGAATGTCTGAAGAGCAGTTTTATATAACCAAGTTAGTAAGGCTTTTTAGGGAAGCAAGTGGTCTTACCTAATGTTAACCATTTAAGAAGTACAGAATTAGCCAGTTGTCTAAGCTTTCCTTAACAGTAGTGGTTTTGGGCACTTTCTGGGATCTGAACTCTGCTCCTATAATGTAGTTGTTAAAATTAATTGGTAGTATCCAAAAGAAAGTGGGTTATATTAGACAGCTGACCTTTAGATGCTTGTAATTAAGCAATATGAATTCATCTTTTACGTAATAGTTGAGCATATATTTTAGAACAGAAATAAGGATATTTGGGTACTGGTAGTATGTAATGCTACATATAATTTCTGAAAACTATCATGAACCTTCCCCACTTTAAAATTATTTATACATTTTTGTAATATTTGGATATAAATGAGAAAACACTACTACACAAAACTGAAATGTAATCTCTGAAAAGAGGTAAATATAAATGGTGAAATGTTAATGCTTTTAATATTCTAAAATATTTTTCGTTTATTGCTATTGTAGTGCAATGTTTCTGTTTATTTTAGTGTCTAGTGAAGATATTCATGTTGCCTCTCCACAAATGTTAAAAGGCATATGAAAGCTCTTCTAGGCTTTTTGGAAATATACATATTTAAATCACATTAACATAACATACAGAAATACAGCGTAATATGTATATACACACATTCTAAAGGAAGAGTTATACAGAGTGCAGAACATCCGATTTCAAAGGAGTGGTACTCTTGATCTTCTCTTTTTTGAATTTAAGTGCAAAAAGGAATTTATTTTATTTATGTAGCACCTTTCATTACTGTCAAAAACCTTGAGGCTCTACATAAGAAAATAAAATCAAATTGATAAAATGAATACAAAATATAAAACAAAGTCCTCAAAAATTTTAAATGGGAAAAAAATTCAAAGGAAATTGAATATATACACACTTGGTAAATTGTAGAAAGAAGTTGATGTTTTTAAAAGAAGTGAAATTGAACGCATTTTAGGAACAAAAGGTCTCAGTACTTCAGTACATTTCCCTCAGCAGCCATTCTATGCAGTGACAAAGTTCCAAAGAGATGAGTAGTGCCTAAATGGTTACATCCATCAGAACTCAATGGAAGATCCTCTCTTGCTTGTACTCAAGGTCATGTACCCGAAGGCTTTAAAATAAGTCAGAAAGGGATTCATGATGTCACTGGGTTATTTTTAAACATATCCTTAAAAGAATGGAAGGTAGACATCCTATGATGTTAGTAGCCACAAACAGCATTAAAATATCCATTTAATATTCTTCTGAAATTTGGGCTCCCCAGAGGCAGTGGAGAATTCTACTGTTTAGAATGCATTTCACAACAATCAACACAACATAGGGCTGTATAGTATGTAGTACAGTGTGTCAATAACATAAGAATTTACACACTGAGTTTTCTTAAATAGTCACTGGGATGATTAATTAGGTAATTGGTGAATAAACAAGTATAAATAGCTAACAGCAATTATACTTAAAACACAGGAAACCCTTTCTCCTCCTAAAAGGTACAAACCTGCAGACTTTTTGTTGCAGAAAAGTATTCATCTGCTAGATGGTAGAGATGCCTCTGTACTAAATATTATTCCCTACTTTATAGGACAGTGTGAGACGCAAGATATGTTTGTTTTTGTTTTAGGTGGTCATACATTTCATTTCTCTCTTACTTTGGCAGTAGCATTTATCGCAATGTACCATTTCATAATTGGGCAAAATGAAAATGTGTTGGGCAAAATGTTTTTTATCTTGTGGTTCTGGTTATGACAACTGTATTTTTCCAAGATTTGCTGTCAATTACACTAGGTGTACTCAGGTTAGGCTATTTCTCTGGTGGAATATTTGGCTAAGAAGTCATAATTCTTAGTCAAAAGAGATTATCTATTCATCCATGTCAAGATGGAGGCAGTCCTCAGAATGTGCAAAAGAAAAAAAAACAACAACAGAGAATAGACTGATGTTGTTACAATTTTAAGGAGTTCGGAATGCTTGGCAGAAATGTTGAGGGTCATTATTTTCAATGTGAGAGCCCAAATGCCACAATTGCCCTGGATTTCGTTTTTGATCTTTTGTGCTTGAATTTGACTTTCTGTCCAGATGCTGACAGATGCCTTTAACACTGCTTGTTAGGACTTGCAAATCTCAGCAGCTAGGTGTAATTAGTTTAAAAGTCAGGGGCTTAGCTATGAAACTGAAGTCTAAAAGAACTGACTAGCTTGAGACCATGTTTCTTATGGTTGAATGAATTTTGTCCTAAGGAGAGCTAGTTGGAGTGATCAAAACAGTCAGGAAGTGCAATTGCAGTTCAGCAGTGTCAGTGACTGTAGATCTAGTGTTCTTGGACCACTTCTCCCTGGTCTGTGTTTAGTAGAATAGTTGTAGTTTTGATTTAGGTTCCATTCTCACAGATTGCTAGTGACCTAAGCTGATTTTCAGCAGTAAATCCAAACTTGCTAACCTGTTTACTTGCTTTTCTTTTGCTAGCAGCCTAGCATGACTGTAGAAGCTTTCACAAATTTATCTTTGCAGACTCTTCTCTTTAGTTTGACCCTTTCTTTAGAGTATTTGAAATTTAACCAAAAATACTAAAGCCAAAAATGTATTGTAAGATGGTTATTCTGCAGATTATTCCATGTTCATGTTAATGGCACATCTTTTATAAAAGGAGAATTAGGGTCATCATCAAATACATTTTAAAGGTAGCCAGATACCTTTTGATCGGACAGGCAAGTAGTAACTCCAGTAGATTGATCTTATCTGAATTCTAAATAGTTTCTACCTTCTCTTTCACATGTCATTCCCATTCAAAATTTTTCTTTCTCTATATTTTATGGTTAGAAAGATCTGCTGTTGTACAGGAATCATATTTTCTTGTCAATTTCACATTGTGCTGTATTTTGTTTTATATAAAGTTGATAAGTTTTATTAGGATAAAAGATGCTGTGTATTTTGAATCATTTGTGGAAGAGAGTTACCTTCATCTTTAAAGTGGAAGACTGAGAACAAAGTGTAGGCTGGAAGTTGCATACAGATTATTTATTAGATGAAAAATAATGTTGCTTAAAGATTGTGTGGAAGAATATGTTTGGTGACCAGAATCTCCTGTTTGGGATTCTCAGCAACATCAGTATATTCTCTTTTAAAGCAAATAGACTAGTTAATTCCCCATGTTAAAGGTAGGGATATTCCGTAGTATTTCCAGTTGAAAATCTGGATTTTTATTTTAAAATTAAAGGAGATGTAAAGAAAATATTGCTTTTCAGTCTCCTTGTATGTTTTAAACTCTCAGTTTAAACACTTAGGTTACATCTACTATGTTTTGATCTGTATATAGAAGATTTATAAGTTTTCAGACAAAACAAACAAAACAAAATAAAGCCACAACAAAGCAGAATAAAACAATGTACCTAGAAAATGGGAATTGGGTAGATTTGCATGCAGTCATTTTTGGGGAGGATAATTATCTCCAGTAAGTAGTATTTTTATTGGTAAAGACTAGAAAAAGTGAGGTTTTGGCACCACAATGTTTTATTAATGAGATGTTTTTCTGCTCTGTGATGAGACTTGCAGTGGATGACAATTCTACCTTGTGCTCTGTACATAAATTTGCAGACAGGGAAGGAGGTCTTCTCCCACTGTTTCTATGCCTGTCTAGTAAGTTCAAAATTGAGGCACACAGATTGTTTTCTTTAAAAATAAATTCAAAACCTGTTTTCCTTAATATATATTATATATTTTGCTATCTGGTGATAAAAATTCTAATCTACAGATAACAGAATAATAGTTAAATATCAGCTTATCAGACTATGAGATACTAAAATTACTGCTTTTTTTTTATGATGAAAATCAATGAAAAAAAAAAACGTAACTGTAAACTGGATAATCTGTTGCCATAGTTTTATGTAGTGATACTACAGGAGTTTGATCAGTTTTTCTTAAAGCAGAGCTTCAGAAAAAGTCCAGAGGTTGGAATTTGGAGTAGCTACAGCTTCTGTTCCTGGCTTAATTGTAACTTAGTTGATTAGCAAGTACTTTGTGACAGGCAGTACATTTCCATAGGTTGATGTTGCAGGGCTTGCCTATCAAATACGAATGACCTGGAGGGCTAGTACCTGACTGCTTTCTCTGACAGCACTTGTAGACAGGCTTTATTGCTGATTACGGCCCTTCACTTTTAGAATTTAACAAGAAGCTGTGGGCCTAATCGTGAAGCTCAGTAGAGACAAGGGACAAATGCTTGTAGTCCGAAGTAGTGATTCCTGTCCTGTCACAGAAGCTGAAATGCCATTTACACACCGGTCTTGAAAGCTCTGTCCAGTTTCCATGATGTTTGTTCTGCTTTTCACTTTCATGAATGAATTATAATTTTCTTTAGGATATTTAAAAACTGCTCTGTTATGTGAGGAGAGATAATGAAGAGCTGTAATATTAATGGTGGGACAGTGATTATGAAAAACCTGCCTTTATTCTTGGTTGAAGAAAAATGGTTAAAACAATTGTATCTTCCCATGTTTCCTTCCTCTGTTGAACAACACTTTGAAGAAGTGAAACTTGCTGATCCCAGGATTGCTGAGTAATCAGCCAGGAATATGTGTTTCATTATGACGTGATCTTATTATTAGTTGATAGCATTCCTGATGGTCAGCCTGATTTTTTTCTTACTGTGATGTAATCAAAAAACCTATCAAGAACATCTGAAGTCACTGGAAATACTTATATCTGATTGCACTAAGTATGAGTATTTGCAGGATAAATCAGATACGTAATTCAGTGGGCACTTCAAAACTTCGGGAAATACTATCCAGCCATAAATACACTCTACTTACCATTTCTGAGATTGGTGAATGAACATATAGTTGAACAATGTCCATTTTTCTAATTTTATTGTAGTTTATAGCTTTTAGTGTGCTTTGTTCCTGTTATGAAATATTTTATAGCTGAAACTGGAAATTAAGAGCAACTCTTTGCATTTCTCTAATATGTCATCCAGTGTCAAAGTACTTAAAAGCATTATTTGATCAGAACTTACTGTGTGACTGTGTGAGTGGTAAGGACTCTTTCTGAAGTGAAACATCACATAGCTAGCAAAAGAGTTGTTTGCAGAAAGGTTACAAGCACAGATATCACTCCAGAAATGCTCCTTCTGTGAAGCCTTTCAATATGTTCTGCGCCTGCCAAGTTTCCTACAGATTGTACCTCATTCTTTTTCTTTTAATCGTTTTAAATCATTTGCAGCATTTACATTGTTGTGCAAGTATTATCAGTAGGTAGTTCCATGTAAAGACTGAAGAAAATTTAGACTGTTCACTGCAGATGCCAGATATAGGTGTCAGAGTTTTAAAAATGTGGGTGTCCATCTCAGCAGGTTACTCCGAGTACCTCTGTCAAATATTTTAGTTCCCTTCCCAACTTCCAGACTGCAGGGAGACTTGTCTTCTTCAGATGGTGATCAATTATTTATCAAAGTTAGATTGGAGAAAGCCAGGGGTACCTGGGAAGGAGCACAACACTTTGCACTCTGTGGAGGTGTCACGAGGCTTAAGTCAGGTTCCCCACACTGTCCTTCCCATGTTCTGAGAGACCTGAGTGTAGTTCTTAGAGGAATGTGTCTGTCCTTGATCAACATGCAGGCCCCCGGTATCTCGTGACACTTCCAATCTTGGTAAAAATTTGGTCACCCTTGAATCATTTTTTATTTTTTTGAAATGTGATCACTGAAACTGAGGCATTGTTTTACATCACTAGACTTTCTGCTCTTCTACAGAGCTAACTGTCTTATATCTAGTTTTACACTTCATGTGTTGTTTATCTGCCTTCAGTAAATGATTTCCCTTGGCAATATCTTATCCTTAAATCATATTTGTAGTATCTCAGTAGTGTATGTTGTACCCACTGGAGCACACTCAGTAGTAATGTCTTCATGATGCTTTCTAATGTCTTGTCATCAAATTGTACATCCATCTTGCGCTTAAAGATAAACAGAATTGCAGTAATCCAAAGAGCACAGCCACAGCTCTTCTGCGTAAGAGTAGCTCTGAGAACACTGCCTTTCTATGTCTCTCAAGACCTTAATATTAAATCCGATGAGCTTTGGATCAATCATACTTAAAAACTACACCAAGAATTCTCCTTTAGCTCTGTAAGGTCATGTAGAACTGATCTGTAAGATGTAGCTGTTTTTTCAAAACTGTAGCATGTTGTATGCTTCTGTCTGGGACTAGTTAGTTAGCTTACTGTAGGGAATGATTACATTTCAAGGAAGGGAAATTATGATGGAAGTATTTCAGTGAACATTTAGTATTTCAATAAAACATTGCAACATTTCAGAATTTAGAGTAGGTGTTCTGACTCCTGAAATCATACACTGAAATATATTGCAGTAAACAATAAATATACAGTATTAGGTGATTTTATATCTTGTCTTTTCATTATCTTTAAAATTCTCTAGTCTTGAAAGAAATTAATAGGTGTGATAGCAGAGAATAGACTCCTCCAGTGTCCCTTTATGAGAAACCTTATTCCTTACTGCTACTACAGATGAAGAATGAATACAGAATATATAAGAATATATATTTAAGATTAGGTAGAATTTCAGTGAAAAATAATGTAGATAATGTTTTCATGTAGTAAAACAGGAATACATTTCTGAATTACTGCAGCTGCAAAGAATTATGTAATAATGCAAATAAGGAAAAATGCTATTTAAAAGTGAAATCCTAGCATCACTAGTTACCACTTCAGTAACACATCAGATTCCCAGAAGTGAGACCTATACTTTGAAATGGAGCCTTGAAAAACAGAAACTTGGCTTACATCTTAGATTTGAATTTAGATGAATGTCTGTACTGTGTGTACAAGCTTCAGTCTTGAGCTACAAACTGCAGCTGTTTGGATGAGGAAGTAAATAAGTGTGTTAGATATTTAGGTAATGACCAACCCAGGTCCACAGGTAGAATTTTCTGTATGTTTTTCACAAAAGTGAATATGGGCTTTAAATTGTAATATCTAATGGAAGATTCGTGTAATAGCAAATCGAATTAGGGAAAGTAATTTCAAATTACTGTGTTTAAAAATAAACATTTGGTTGATGATTAAAAATTAAAAGAAAAACAATTTTGTTTAGGTAAATAGTAACTATGGATGTTGTGTAGGAGAGTATTGTAATATCAGGTATTGAATTTTGTGTTTATGAATCTTTCTTGATAGCTACTTCATTGTTTCTGTAGATTATGGATTAAAGACTAGAGTTTCCCATCGAATGTCCAATCCCAGTGAAGTCTAATTATAAAAGCAGATTGAAAAGTGCATTTTATTTCATTTGAGAAACAAGACAGAGATATGTTCAGAATGACTGTCACTGAACAGTAATTTGAATAGAAATTAGATACCAGTTGAATCTTCTGAGTTTATTAAAAAGTCTGTGCTTAATGATATTAATTACGTTAAGGAAAAAAAAAAAAAACAAAAAAAAACCAAAATTAAAAAGGTGGGAATGAAGTGTATTGGCCTTGTGACCAGGTTTATGATCATATTTGATGGATTATGAATTCTAATCTATTCTGATCTGTTCGGATCTGAAAACAGCTATAGTGAAAGTCAGATTTCCTTGGAAGTAGCTGCAGTAGCTATATTGTAGCACAATACGGTCTTGCTCTGTCTTGTCTGAATTCAACCTCTTACATAATCTCGATTGTCATTTGTTAGCATGTTGGTTATATAATAAGCATATATTAATAGATTAAGTAGAATATGCATCAGCATAATAAATGTGTAAGTTTTGCACTTTTTTCATTGAAGACGCTGCTTTTTACCTTGTGAAATCTCAAATTAAGTTGACTTTTCAGTAGATATCTTGTCATATATGTGTGCACCACCAAGGATAAGCATTTGTGGTGCAGAGCAGAAAAGCCAGCAAAGTATAGGAATAGACATCATCCAGGTGCCCAAATTCCTGTTTGTAAGGTAATCTATATCAGGTTCAATTTATATACCTTTGAAAATGAAGGACTTGAGCTTCATGGAGTGTGTGGGTTTTCTTCTTCTTTATTACTTTGGTTTTGGGTTTTAATCCTGTGGTCCCAAAGAATCCAGGTCTTACTTTGAACCGTAAACATTCAGTACGGTACTTAATATCAGCTTAGGCCTTTCTCTTGAGTAACACTAATTGTGGCTATAAAGTAATAAAACAACCCTCAAAACGTAGTACAACATTAAGAAATATCATTATATGACATAGGAAATATTTTATATTTAATTTGCTTTTTTTTTTTTTTTTTTTTTTTTTTTTTTTTGTAATTCGAAAGATCCCTTAGAGAATAAGTACAAAGCGGGGAAAAAAACCAACTGTTCATTTGCTGCTCCACAAGGAGTGTCCACATCATAGATTTCTAAATTCCCCATCATAGTCATAGCTAAATTAAGTACAAACACTACTGTAGGTGTGCACTGATTTTACCTTTTCATTGCTACTTATCTTTGATTTTTGTTACGTCACTTTTATTTAGTATTGAGAGGTTCTTATTGCCCATCTTCAAATTAAAATCTTTACTCTCAAGAAGCTTGTCAGTATCAACATATTCTAAAAATAATTTTGATTTACTATGTGTTTAGTTCTAACCAGTGATGTTCTTGATGCTATAAAGTCTCTTGAATATGTGTGGTCCAGACCTAAGTTCTCTTTTCATAGCAGTGATTAGCAGTAATCTGCTCTTTCACTTCTTGTTTTTGTCTCTGAAGCTTAAATCAGCTGTCAAATACAAACATCTTTATGTTTATATTTGACATTTGACTGTGCCCCACAGAGCATGAGATTTGAAAAGTTCTTACTTTGCAGGCTCAAGGGCTTATGAATTTTGTATGGAATTCTGCAAAACAGTTGTGTACGTGAGGAAGAGAATACCATGAGAAGATCTGATGACAGGAAAAAAGCACACATTTTTTTGAAGACTGATCCAGAAGATCACAGTCTTTCCCACTCGCTCTCTTGTTTTCTTTTCTAAGTCAATAAAATAAACAGATTCCTTCATCTGGTATTACCTGTGTTGGTGAAGGCACAAATATGTTGTATGTTGTACTCATCCCTGAAATTTTATATTGTTTGCCAGAGAAAACAGGAAGGACATCTGAAGACGTAACTGGCAAAAGAATAACCCTTTAAGGATACTGCAAGCCTGGATATTGATGAAGAAAGAAAAATCCTCTTTTGAGTTTTCCTTTTTCTGAGATGTTTAGCAAACTCTCAAAATGGTACATGGTGAAAGAAAATCCAACAGCCTTGTGCTAAATAACTAGCAATTAAATGTTGGTAGCAACATGATAGCAATCCTTTGCCTAATAGAATTAGTACAGTAATATCATTGGACAGTCTTATATGAAGCCACTGCAAATGCTTATAACTAAAATATATTGAACTGATGTATTTGATGGCATTTGAATGGCAGTGATGAACAGATGAAGAGCAGGAGGGAAGAGGAACATAAGACAGAATTAGTAGCCAGTAAACATCACAGTCTCCTTCTGACTTCAATGGTTTTCTTAACTGGCAAATCTTTCAATATTTTCTATTTCTTTGCCACACGCTGTGAAGATAAGACCACAGGTCCACTCCTTGATTCTCATGCACAGGAGTAACAAAATATTGTAATGGGTGGTGTTATTGCAGACTATTCTGTTTCACACTTGTATTTTTAGTAGCTTCATCTCTTTTAGAAAAAGTGTACATCTTGAAAATCTAATTATTGCCAAAAGAATTTCTGTTACTGTATGGCATGACAATTACATTAGACTTTTGTGAAAAGCACAGTTACCAGCCATTTTTACTATTTCTTTCTGTATTACTAACAATTGCTGATCAGTATTATTGATATTTCTAACACTTTGATTTTAGACTCCTTTCTTTTCTTTTAGAAGCAGTCTTGAAATCAACAGTGTTTAATAATACAACTTGGTTGTCTGTTTTGACTGTAATGGATAACATCTCCTTTAGTCCTGGATGCTTGTTCTACTCCAAGTGTGATGGTTCCCCTTTCCTTTTCCAGAGCTCTCTGTGATATGACACTTGCAAATAATGTTTGCTGTCTCCTGCTTCTGTAACCAGAGTGAAGCAGAAATCACATGAAAAAAAAAAATCTGTGATCTGTTCTGCTCCTTTTAGTATGAGAAAATATATAAGTGCATAAAACAAAGTATTGATGAGTGTAATATTTGAGAAAGATAATTCTATATGTTAGACCATAGTATTCAAGAGAGATTACATTCAAAGAATACTTACCTTCTGGTAAGGCAGTAATTTAAAGTGTGCCGACAAAAAGCTGTTAGTATTTAGAGGTATAAACATCTTAAAAATGCATTCATATATTAGAAGTATTTTTTGAGGAATTTAAAGAAGCGGGATGGATTGAAACTGAAAAGGAAAACTTCATTTAATGTTATAATTGCTTCTTTTACATTAAGTAATTTTTTTTAAGGAAACTGTGTGAAAGCGTTTTCTTAACCTTTACAACTAAAATGGACAAAGTGTGACAGAATAACATAATATTAGGGAATCAGTTCTATGTTTCCAGTTCAACACTGGCATGATACAACTGGCTTCCTTCAGACTGAATTTAGGGATACCAAATTCAGTTAATTTGAGCATTTTTCTTTTATGTATACAGTGTGTGACATTAAACAAAATTCCACATTGTATTTTAGTGAACTAAACTTACTATACCTCTAAATTTTGTGCTAAAATTTCAAAGTTAAGTAGTGTTCTATATTTTCTGTTGCAAGAATATTGACTTCAGTTAGAAATGTAAGTTCAACCTTGCCTTTCAGCAGTTATACGGAGTGCAGGAGCAAAGGTTATGAGAAGCTTAATTCATAGTAATATAAGCTGCAACATGTATGTAAACTGAGCTTTGTTTGTCTACAAATGTGCTTGTGCATGTACAAAGAACAGATGAAGAGTATCCACAAAATTTTCCCATGCTTGAAGTAGGTCTCTGGCAGGCAATAAATGTTCTTACCATGTGAAACTAAAGGGAAGATGGAGTGAGAAGCTTATCTAAAGTGCAGTCAAACCTTCCATGGTCCAACCACAGTCAGTGTTGATTACATTTGTGGATCTGTTGGAACTATTAACTCAGTGCTACTAGTGTCTTGCATGCAATTAAAATCATGCCAGAACGTGCTTCTTGGTTTGATAGTTCTGGAGGAATTAAAAAATATTCTACTTTGTTTTTTCACCTTTAGCTCCCTTTGATGCCTGGGCTGAAAGTGCTAGAATACTGTATTCTATTATATTTGGCTCTCAATAGTAGAAGAAAACGTAAGAAATTTCCTGATATGATTAGAGAACTGCAGAATGATTGAGTTTGGAAAGGACCTCAGGAGGTCATCTTGTCTAGCCCCTGTGCTCATGTAGGATCATTCTGAATCAGATAGCCTAAACAGATAGGGTGGGAAAAATCTCTAACAGTAGTGGAGCTAGTAGGACTTTTTAAGTGAGCATACTAAGACAAATCAGTGGAAAAACATTGCTTTAGTTAAGTTTGGCATGCAGAGCAAGATATTTGGAAGGTTGAAAGTGTAGGTGAAAAATATTTTCAGCCTTCCCATTCACTCTTAAAGAAGAAGTGGAGATTGGATTGTTGAATCATCATCATCATCATTGAAGCATCCAGTGGCCTAATTTGATGGAGTTGTATTGTTCCACATGTTGGTTCAGCGAAACAACAATCATGATAAGAGATGATGTGAATGAATTCTTGTTTTGATTTGATGCTCATTGCTTTGAGATTTACATACCCTCATAATAACACTTACCAGCCATCTGGTTTCCAAAAAAAAAAAAAAAAAAAAAAAAAAAAGCACAACTTTTTTTTTTCCTCACTGAAAGGGCTTGGACATAACATGCACCATTTAAAAGCTCATTGTCTGGAAATGACATAATGACTTTGTGTTTTTAAATTATTTATTAGTGATTAAGTCAGAAAACAAGCAGGTTATGCCAACTCTAGGGGAAATGCAATGTGCTTTGTTCAACCTTGCAATTCCTACAAGTAAGAAATCAAGGCAGTAAAAAAAAAAAAAAGAACTGATCTGGGATACTAAGAAGTCAAATATGCTGTAATGTGCACTTTCAGTTTACTTTAAGTGATGTGGTTTGTTCTTTTTTTTTTTGTAATTTTGGGGTGTATGTATGTATATGTATAACGATACATAAAAATAAATGGCATATAAACATCATTTTCCAATGCATTCTACTGTGTATAAGACCTGGAGTAAGATACATGTGTATTATATTTTCCTTAGTAGTGATGATGAAAGTCACATTTTTTGTGGTGGTTGTAAAATGTCAGTGCTGATGATGTACTGGTTAGTAGCCCATTATATTTTCAATTGACATAGTATAGATGCTCTAATGCTGTTTTCTTTGAAAATCAAAAATACTACATTTCATCCTTGTGGGGCATCATTGTAAACCACAGCAATTGTGATTATTGTAACTAATCATAACTGACAATCTAGTCAGCAAAATGGGATCTGAATATTCCCAGAAAACAAACTGTGCACTAATGTTCCTTTACTGTTGGGCTGTTGACTCTCTGGCTGGGGTTTCATTGTCCTGGAGGGACACTGCTCATGTTTGTTTTGCGGCTCGTGGCCACAGTCTGCAGTCTTTCAGTTCCACCTGACTTTTCTCAGATTATTTGGTTTCTGTTAAAAATATGCACAATTCATTTCTGTTACAGTCTGATCTAAAGATTTAGCTCTAATTTGAAACCTTTCAGTTTTGTTCTTCATATTGATAAACTCCATTATGGGATTAAAATTACTGAATGAATCCCCTGTAGTTATTTCAAATTCAAAGTTCTAATAACACAAGTAACTAATTACGGAGTTCTGTATCTCTTACATACTATTAAGTACTACTATTATATTTCTGAAATAACAACATCCTCATATGCTAAACAAAGAGAATCAAGTTTGATGTAGCTTTTTCCCAACATTTGAACTTTCCTTTGGTATTACTTCAGAACTAGTGGTTACTTTAAGCATGGTTGGTTTTTGTTTTGTTTGTTTGTTTGTTTCCTATTTGTTATATATATCATCTGTTGTGTTTTTACGTTATTTCTTTAATTACGTCATTGAGTTGTGGATCATTTTAAGTGTGCTTACTTTTTTACTGAGGTCTAACCCAATTTGGCAGAGAATTCTACATACAGGCTCTTTAGCTCTGATTGTGTACTAGAGATTGAAATTTGGGCTGTCTTTCAGGGGCTCTTTCTACAGTATTCTCTGTTTCGCTTTTACTGAAAAAGACTGGGGAAAAAGCAATAATTTGAAAATAAAACCTGTATATATATATATATATATATATATAAATAAAAAATAATTTGAAAAAAAAACCCTTTATTCTGCTTTTTTGATTTAATTACATGATGACGTACAAATGATGACAGACACATTTCCATCCGAGGAAACACAGCTATAAACGAAAGACAAACAAGGAATAATCTTTGGCTACATACAAAAACAGAAAATATTACACAGAAGAAGAGAAGACCCTTCATTTTCCATAGCAGTATAGGGTGGCTGTGCTTTATGGGAAAAATGTGAGTATTTTGTCTTAAAATTGGGGATGTAAAATTGCAGTGAGTAATGAGTATGTGTTCCTCTGATCCCTTAATGTACTTGATGTGAGGTTCCTCTTTCATCGTAGTGAACATGCTGGCCATTAAATACACTGCAGCAGCATCATTAGTGGCTTCAAAGTGCTCCTACTTGCATCACATTTTTCCCTCTAGCAGGTGAGCGAGGACAGTGATTAGCAAATACCAGCACCTGTCACTCACTGCTCAGGAGATGGACAGAGAGGTACTGCAGGGAATGAGGGCCTGGATTCTCTTGCAGTTGGAGGCACAGAGTGAACTTCTGTGTCCTTCGTTGCTCTGCAAAGCTTTGTGATCTAAAGATGTCTCAGGCATATGTAAGGGAAAAAATTGGCCCTATTTAGGGTATGGTGCTTTACTGTAGACTTGTAGGCTATAGAGGAAGGAAAGCTTCCTTAGTCTTTCAGGCAGTCTGTTACACGCTTGAGATCCCGACGGTCAAAGTAGACAAAGAAGCTTCTCCTGCTTTACTAATATTACAGTTCACTATGTCTGAAGGGAAGGATTCGCTGTTGCAACCTTTGTTTTTATATGTTTTATCTACAGGGAAAATGTAAAAGAAGGGAGTTTTGCTTTATTGAAGAGAAAAATTATTGAAATGAGTTACTTTTAGAAAACAATGTAAGGGTATTTTTTCTTGCATTTGTTTCTTTAAAAAAGGTTCTAAATATCTAATAGAATTTTTCCTTATGCCTTTACCTGAACAGGAAAAAAAAAAAGAAGGCTTTAATCATAGAGAAATTATTGAATTTTTAAATTTTTATAATATGGGTACTCATAATTTTAGTGAAAGACAGAATTAAGAAGCCATCTTCTTACATAAACTGTTTTTCCACATGTTGTCTCTCTCTTTTTTAACACTGAAAATTTAAACGTTATTTTCATACATATTTATTTAACTGTAGCAATCGGCTTGAGCTGGATAATATTTGCACTAATGTTAGCCATATATCGCTGGGCAAATTACATTTCCAGTATTTCAGAGTAGCTTGCCAGTGGTTTCAAGAATTGTTTTGTAAAAGTTAGCAGATACAGATCATACAGAAATAAATGATGGGTTTAGAAACAATAAAATACAGCATAATCCCGGGAAAAATGCTTCAGGGAGAATATTTCTGTGTAAGCAAACCGGGAATAATTCCTTGTTCACTCTGTTACATTTAAGAAAACTACTGATAAAAACCATTGCAAAATTACTCCTAATGTAGGAGGTTATCTACAGCCATCACAGATCTATCTCTGAAAACTTTGTGCCCAGCCTCCTGTTTGTTTTGCAGGCTTTAGTTTATCATTCTGTTCAGGAAAAGTGGTGCACTGTGATTCTGTGCTGCTTCTGTGTTGTTGGTGAGATTTTAGCAGGGTCTTGAGTCAGGGTACTCATCCTGTCACTTCTGTTGTTTTCTTCCTCCTCTCACACAACCAGAAATACATGGAACAGCATCTGTTGTGGAGCCTTCGCTTTGATGCTGTTACGACAGTAGGTAAAGACAGCTAAGATTGAATGCCTTCCTCTTCTAAAGAAAACTTACTCTTTCTTCTTATGTGGGACAAGATACCTATAAAAACTTGATCCTCCTGATTTCTTTTGCTGTGATCTGTGGCATACATAGACATGCAATCTTGTCAGTCCAAGATGCCAGCTTGTATTGAGCACTTACAAAGAAGAGTCCAATGTCAATCATGAGGTAGTAAGTGCTGCTGATTTAGTTAGTAAATGAGTAAATGGGGCAGTAGGAGGAGGAATACACTTCCAACAAATTGTGGGTGTACATTATGAAATGTGTTGTGAGTGTAACTGCCTTGTAATTGTTATAATAGTTCCCAAAATCTGGTTTGAATCAACATCTTCAGTCTCCTTCCCACAGGAAAGTTTTTTGCAATGACTTTTTCTCCAGTTTTTAGTGAATATTTAGTGAATATTTCTGCTTTTTGCTCTCTAACTGTAGTATAATATTTATTAACAAATAAATAAAAATGAAGAAAGCATAGTAAATAGTCAGGACTGGTAGAAAGAAATATGTGATAAACAGTTTACACAGCTTACTGTGTTTGTAGTCATTGAGTGTGTGTGCTCTTTGATTCTCACTTTAGTGCTCAACCCTCAATGTTGAGGCCTGGACTGTGACGTAGTGGGAAGCTTTCATACCTGAGCTACCAGTGTGAAAACACAGTGCAGAAAAGTCATTTCAGTTTCACTGTGAGCTAAACTCTTACCAAGCAAGGATTGACCTTGCTGAATTTGCTTCTCTGACACCTTGCCCTCACTCTGCTCACAATTCAAGGCCAGGTGCATTAACAGTATGTGGTAAAAACCACTAGTTTTTTAGCTATTAAGATAGACATTGCCAGTTTATCTTATTTACTCTTCATGGATTAAATAAAAGCAGACACGGAATTTATCTAAGTGCACAATTGTAACAAGGACTTTATTACCCGTTGTCTCAAGATTTTCTGTTAAATCTATCAGGAATCATGGAATTCATGAAAGGACTGAGGTAGGCTGTGGATCTTGCCTTAGGTGAAGGATCGCTGGAAGCAAAGGTCTGATTTCCCAAGGGCATAAAAAGTCTGCAGGAAATCCTCCACAATGCTAAATAATAAAATTTATTATTTATATAATAAAAAATGTGTAAGACAGAGGCCCATCACTTGCAGAGAGATTCAGTACCTGCATATCTAGGAATTGTGAAACGTACACAGTTTTGGACGTAATTGGCTATTTTGTTTATATATTTAGAAAGAAAAATAGTGGCTAAACCAGAATCAGTGACTGCACAAAGGGTAATTAATGATGCAAAAGGCTGTCCTCTTCTCTGTTCTCAATATTTCAGTTACTGAATTTTTCTAAGAGTGAAACCAAATAAATTATTTACATTACTTTTCCAAATTATGTGAACACATAATTATTACTAAAAGCAAAACAATAAAAAAAAAAACAAAAACACCAAACTTCCCAAGATAGAATTTCAGTTAGTTTTTTTTGTTTTTGTTTTTTTCAGAAGACAGAACTTTGCTACTAATTCTTGAAGACCCAAATAGCCTTCCATTTCATCCTTTACTAAAACATACTTTGCAGGTTTTCTTTCAGTATAGTTACATGCGGTCAGTACCCCTGTTGCTACCAGCTTTGAGGTCACACTGCCCATGTGAAGATGCTATTATATATTTTACTGGCCATTATTCCATGCAGTTGAAGTTCCAGAAAGAAACTGCAACTATTAAGTCTTCTATACTGTCGATGTCTGCATTTAGTTTTGAATAAAAAGTTATTTCATATGGCATTTAGAGACATACCTGGAAAAATCCCTACCTTGACTGTTCTATAGTAAGGCAACACTTTGATGCCTGCAAGTGGGAAGGTTTGAAGAGGGGAAGGTACTGCAAGTGTCTTTCATAACACTTGTGTTGCAAAGTAATTTCTGTTCCTTGGCAAACATGGCACTCCTCAGTTGGTAAATTAGTGTGATCATATGGTTAGCTCTGCCTGTATTACATTTTGTGTAACAACAGTACTATGCACCACTTAGTGTTTCTTCATATTCCCTCTCTGCCTATTTTGATGTAAATTGATAAACCTACAGGGTTCGTCTCCAGGATGAGTATCTCTTTCCCGGCTCCTATGAGCCAAGCAAAGCTTGCAAAAAAATCCCTGAGCAGAAAAAAACAAACAACTCGAGACAGTAAATGCCCCTGTGTTTCGACATGAGCCCATCTTAGAAACTCAGGTCTGTCATTTAATTGCAAGAATCTTATAGTGTATTATCCATGTACAAGGGTTTTTTTTTTCTATGCAGTTGAAATTCTGGTGTTCATAGTGCACATACATACAACTTTTTGAAATGATGCCTCTGTAAACACGTTTTGTATGGTCGCTATTTCAGCCTTTCCCTTTTATTGATTAGAAATGTTCTGGTCTAACTCTAAAAAGCAAACTGATTATAGGCACTTGTCAGTTTTGTTGTGGACTCTTGGATAATGCTAAGAGAAAAAAAAGATGAGCATAAATGAAAGTGAAGTTCCAAATTACTGGAACATTTAAAGGTCTTTGAAAAGTTTATACACAAGCACAGTTAATGCTGTCATGCACTGAAGTGCCAAAAGACCAAACAGTGAAGAATATTAATCTACTTTTATAAAATCAAAGGGTTCATGTTTTTTGCTGTAAAGAAATAATTTGAATAAAATTTGACCCTTTCTACAATAGTCTGTGGGTCAAATTGAACCTACTATTAAAATTCTCTAATATCTTTCTTGTATTAGCATTTCAAAACTCAATTTAAATATTCACAGAGCTCTTTTTTTAATAAACTTAACAAAATTCAGGTAATTTCCTTCAACTTTCTTGATTGAAGGAAGGCAGTAGGTGCAGATATAAAAAAGATGTACAGCTACGAGCGAAACCTGAAATCAATTATATATAAGAAATAACATAACACATGGAAAGAAATTAATCAAAAGGAAAAATTTCTACTATATGATTTTCTTGGTCTGCTACCTGCAGGCAAGGAACGTAAATGAAAAAAAAAAAAAAACAGCATTCTTCTTATAGATAAGGGGAAAATTAATAAAAATGTTTCCTTCTCGCCAGATCCCCTGATGCAACTTATGTTAAAAGTGAGTAGCTGCAGGAAGAACTTGTGCATTTTTAAAAAAAAAAAACCTCTATTTTTTTTTTCTTTTTACCACAGAAATATACTTTATTCTTGCTGTTAAGCTCAATTACATCAGGTCGATGTGGATTTATACTGTCCAGAGAGCAGCACTTTTCCATTCCTTTTTCTATTAAATCCATCGTTAAATCATGCTCATAAAGTTTCTACCAGTGTGAAGGTGAGAAATGGTTCATTCTGCTAGGATGCCACAATTAAAATGTAATGAACAGTTCACAAATTGATGCAATCTTCCAATCTGGGAAAAACTTTTGAAGTTCAGCCAATTTACATAACAGACTGGAGAGGTTCATCATGCACAGGTAGTGGTGCCTCTCTTGAGGATGGCTCAAAAAATGTGACATGAATTACCAACATAACTTAGTTAAGTTAAATAGAGAACTCAGTAAAGAGAGAAGCATTTATGTAAAGGTGGGAGTGGTTTGACAAGTTATTTGCTTTCTTAAGAAGTATATTTACATTTTTTTTCTAAACTGATCTGCCAGTTTGTTCTTCAGTCACCTACTGCCAACAGCAAGCTTGTATTTTAAACTATTCCTGCAGCAGTCAGTTTGTCAAGTTGAGGTATTGCCATGTAACATTGAACAGAAGTGTGTTTAGACACCTCTCTTGGCCCTTCCAATTTTCCTGAAATTACATAAGGAAAATATTTTCAGTTCTCACAGGAAAGAAGGGAGAGGTAGTAATTTGTACAATGAAAATGGGGAATGCTGTCAACTGAAAGCCTCGAGTGGACAGTAGTGGAATCATGTAGCAGGGGCAGGGAAGGGGCAACTAGTTCAGCAGGAAAACTTTTATTATCATTTTATTGCCTTTTATTACCTTACCCGGAGAATTGTTGTTTGCATCCATTTCTACAATCATCTCTGTACCTACCACTGGAGTTTCTCCTTCTGAAAATCTCAGTGACTGAATGTGTCTGACAATCCTACTGAAAGTGTGTTATGGTTCCATCACCACATATTCCTCTCCCTTGTTTTATTGGCCCATGTCTTCACTGTGGATCTGAAATATTTGAGCCTCTACAATGAAAGAATCCTGTTGAATGCAAGAGAAAGGCAGCTTCCCAGAGCAGAGCTTGGGAGGACATTTTGGGTATATAAAAATTTCTTCCTCGAAAGAAGCTGTTAGATTGTTTCTGTTGCTGTTGGGGTTGTTCGGGTTGCTGATAAACTTGTCTCTAGGATGTTCTGGAAGTACAGTAGTGGAAAACAACTTTATTGAGTTAATTAAAGCCTGAGAATGAAGCTAAGAAGCCCTGTATGGAAATCTGAACTTCTGTGAAATGCCAGTCTTGCTGCCATATTTTAAATGGAATAAATGGAAGCCTCTTTATTCTCAGTGTTCCTGACTGATGTTTTTTTTAAATGGTCCTTACTTGTCTTCAGCATACAAATCAATATGAAGTGTTTGCCTTATCGTTTTCTTATGTTGCTGTTTGTATTTGGAAGAAAATGTTCTTGCAGAAAGAGGAAATAAATGGATTGATTTTTCTGCAGCTTTGCCCTCTGTTTGTAGTCATAGAGCACTGCATACCTGGGTATTGCAGTAAGCTAAGAATAATCTGCGTGTGGCAGCATGTTTTTCAAGGAAATACTGGATGGATTGCATAGAACATGCAAAATGCATGATGTCGATCCAGTGAATTTCAAGCCTCTCTGATTTATCAGAGTTGTTATTATTTAATGCTACTACTACTAATTACCCTCATTAACCTCTCCCCAGCCACTCACTGTCAAGTATTGTAAGCTTTCTGAAGCATTCTTAATTTGTTAAGAGCACTGATTTGTGTTGCTGCTCTGGGAGCACAGGAGAATTCTAGTAGGTGGGAAGGAAACTAACCACTTAACATTTTTATGAGATAATTATTCCAATGAAATTTTCCCACAGTAGGGTACAAGCATTTTAAGCACAAAGTACTGAATAGGAAAGCATGTGCTTAATTTGAACATGCATTTAAGTGGTTTCATTTACGGAGAATTCTGATGTATTCAACTATGAGAAATGGTTACAGAACTTCCCTAGTTTAGTGCTATTGAATTTCAATTATTTTGTTAGGGTTAGAGTGCAGTAAAACTGAAGTTCTGCACTGCTGTGTGAGAACTAACATCCTCAGCTGGTCGGAAGCTCAAATTTGTCTTCAGAGGAATTGTTAGTGTAGCAAAATGTTCTTTCGTTAGGTGAATGTAAACTCTTTTTTGGTGCTCCGTTCTCATATTTTTCCCTGTTATTAAAATGCTTACAGTGCTGTTTTTTGTATTGTTTTGTTTTTGTTAAATGTGGCTCATCCACATTTGTGTTGAGGTAGCATCTGTTTTCTGTTGTGTTAAGATTGCCACATAGCTAGCTATCTTTCTGCATTCATAAATACATGTTTACATCTGTATGATTATTTAAGAAAGATTTTTGTAGGTGTTTAATACATCAACAGTCCGAAAAAAATATGTGCTTGAGCATCAGCAAATCTGCTACAAATTAGGGAGCTGCCGTTCAGATTTCCCCACACTGCGCTGCCAAGTGGCCTCAATCAGAAGTAATTTTCTCCATGAAGGCACATGCAGTTCACTCGTCAGCCTCTCTGCAGTAGATATTGTTATTTGTATCAAATTATATGTGATTTCTTCAAGCAGACTACTGTGCTCACTAAGCCATACGTATTTCTACCACACTCCTACATTGCTCCTCTAATTGTACAATTTTCTGCTGCCTCTTGTTAGTCGGTTTTATTTGGGGGAAAAAAAAATAGTGTCACAGAAATAGATATTAATAAAATAGTGTAAATACCAAGGGAAGAAATGAATGACTAAACCCCCCAGGATCTCCAGTGTTGTGTACAATACATGTGTTTGCTTGTTTCATAAAGGAACAGTTTTCTCAGGATTTCTTAAGACTGAATGAAGTAGAGGGCTTGCCTTCAGAAGCCCTATCTAGGATTAGAAATGAAGCTTTTTATGTAGTGCCTTTGGAAATTCTTAACTGTTTATCATGTATGTAGCTAATCTGAAGCATTTCAGATTCACCTCTCCTTACATAACATCTAACTGCTAACAGGAGAAGAATCATCAAAATGAGAATCGAAGGAAAGCATTTTGATGATCTCTCTGCAATTAACTGTTCCTCTAAACTCTTACATCATCCCAGTTTGAAATTGTACTGTTTTATCTTAGAGCTGTTGACTGCCAGATCATTGTGACACTCAGATGTATTTCAGTGGCAGGAATTATTTGGATTTGCATTGCTCTGTCGTCATGGCAGTGTTTTGTTGTAGTGTCAGACTTAATCAGCATTTTTCAGCAGAACAGGGATGATACCTTTAACATGTTCCAGCTTAAATTAAAGCAGATATAGTACTTGTGTGCCATAGGTGCTTAATAATGTGGTCAGTATAACTAATGAATATAAAAGTATTAAATTAAATCAACAACCAAAAAAAAAAAAAATACGGAAGGTAAAGTACTGCACTAAAGTAACTGATCAAACTGTATTTGGGAGGTAGTAGACCAACACTATAACAATTGGACAGAAACCAACAGTATCAGAGGAGATAGCTGAAAAAGAAGCTGGTCTTTTTAAAAGCTTTTTTATTTTCCTACAAAACTCCGTATTTTTCAATATTTTATGTCAGTCAAGAAGTTGAGCAGGCACTGCATAGATTGTCCTCTAGAGAAAAGTGTTAGTAACTTTGAAAACTCACTTTTACGTTTTTGAACCAGAGAAGAAGTTGATGCTTTGGCTGATCTGATGTACAGACAGCAGGCAGATCCTGATTGAAACACATGGCCAAATAAGGTAGACATAAGCATGCAAACTTTGTGTTTGCATTAGTCAGAAATATGTAGTACCAGTAAATTTTTACTGTGAGATTCTGACTATTAATTTTTATTCAAATTTGGTGTAGGTTTATGTGCAAATAATTAGTTGGAATAGTCAAGAATGGAAAGTTTAATCTGTTTATATTGACTAGCAGTTGGCTTTTGATTTTACTGTTCTCTTTAACCCACTTTTGTGTTTGAGTGATAATGGTAACTGCAGAAATCAGGCAAAAATATTGCACTTTACATGAAACTAACAACCAAGAAGTACTTAATTGTGCTATTATCCTTGTGGTCTGATCTTAGTCATGTAGAGTACTGGCTTTTCCTTCAGTTAGTTCTATAGAATCATCAGTTTATAGGTCTGAGCATGAATTTGGAAGCTTACAAGATAGGAGGAAACTTACAAGAAAAGCAGGAGTAAGACAGAGTGTGTGAGTTAGACAAGGCGGCAGCAGCATGAACCCTAGAAAAATATTTCTGCACTGATTGCAGCGAGTCTTGCTGCTTTTCATAATGCAGCATCTGATGTCAGCTGCTGAGCAGCTCTTATGAAAAGCTCTGTCTGATTGCTGCCTATAGAGTACTGGGTAGACATCACTGTTTGTGCACATGGGCTGCCATATGCAGAGTAAAACCTGGTATAGGTGGATGCACTCATCTGATCTCATTGAGATGTGACAAAATTTACGTTTGTGCTTGCAAATGCTAAGAGATTTAACATTAGGAAGTGTTAAATACCTATTCAAACCTAGGATTTATTTATGAGAGCATTTGCCAAGAATTTCTTTAGTCTGAGATTGGTTTAAAAAACCAAACTAGGCAAGTTTTTGAAGCTTTGAGTGGGATTGTCCTTTGTTCCCCTTCTGCTTTCTTAGGAACAATGTCTGTGAAAATTCTAAGATGTGTGTTTCCATGGCCGATGAAAATGAAAGCACACCCACTGGACTTCTGTCAGACCCTTGGTCAGTGGCAGTTCTCAATTGTTAGCTTGCTGACTATGTCTGAGTGACCTGAGCAAACAAACTAGTTTAACATCTGGAAACACACTGGAATGCCTTACACACGTGCCAACTGGATTACTTGCACATACTTAGTCAGACTTTTAGAAGGCACTAATTGAAAAAAGTCAAATGACAAAGAACCAGTCTTTCACGGGGAGGTCAACTTTAACTGAAGTGTGAAAGTCATGCTTTATAAACACAAAAATGAAGCTTATATCTTTTTCCCATTTTTATGTGAACAATTTTTGAAGGAATATACCTGGCAGAAATTGCCATTTCCCTAAAAGGGTTTATTTGTTTGTTTCACTGTGTTTCTTATTTCTAGTTTACTTATGTAGATGCTACCAGGAGTACACGCCGATAAATGGCTCAATATTGACACATTATTAATAAAGTCATGAGATCTGGGAGGTATTTTTGATAGCTATTTGAGAAACCCTTATGCTTTCATTTCTGAAATGGAACTGGACACATGTGAGGTGCCCAAACAGCCCATATTAAATGCGGTGCATTGCTCATGGCTCTTCCAGCACGTGCTCCCGCTTTGTTCTCAGTTCCATACACTGCGATAGCCACTCTTCATTCCATGTGCATATTCAAGTGCCAGACTTTTTCCCAACATGGCTAGAAAGAGCAATTAACAGTAATGGATACTTTGACTGAGAATCTTTATTTCTTCAGCCATAATAATAGCCCCTTATTCTAGGAGATATATTGTTGAATGATGGCTTGCATTGGTGAGTATGAGTCCACATAAGTGGGTTCATTTGGTCAGATTCTCAGCTGGCATAAATAGTCATATTTCTGTGGAAGGTAGTAAGCTATATTAATGAATGGAATGCCAGCTGGGAATCTCAATCAATTTCAATAAAAGGTAACCATCATATTCCTCTGAAGCAAGAATTGGATAACATAGTCTAAAGTGAATTTTGCTGTTCTAATAAATGTAGGTAGTGTCTGGTTACTAATTAATTACATAAAATTAGAGTGTAGTCAATATTTGATTTCTTTTAAAAATTTATCCCTCCTTTTTCATCGAGTGCAACAGAATCATTTATGTATTGTATCTCAGCATGATAGATTATATAGGAATAGTGTATTTAATACCGGAAAACTATCATATAAATACAAATTACATTTTTTTTCATTAGCCAGCTAGCTTTCATTTCAAGGAAGAAATACGCAGTCAATTATAAATGAGGCTGTGCTTTCATTGGAGAGGGAAATAAGTAATTTTTTTTCAAGCCTCAACCATGTATAATGAAATCCCTCTTTTGAAATCCAGTCTTAAGATGGATTTTGAAACATACTGACATTTAATAAAATCTTAGTTAAATTAAAATATGTTCAATTATTTCAAATCTCTACTTAAATCTGTGGGTAAATTCTACACCTGCACGTGAGATGAATTTAGGAAACAGTTACTATTAACCAATGATTGTTAACTGCGTATAAGAAGGGAGAAATTTTAATTTTCGAATACATTCCGGCTGGCAACCAAGGTGTTATGTGTTACAGGCCTGTCAGACACGGCTCTTCAGGAGGCTCTGTAGGAATGGGCTGTCTCGGTAACTAGCAGAGTCTGAGACCTCAGGCTGCTGTCGCATTCAGGCTCACGCTCTGCTCCTGGGGCTGCTGTGTGCCAGTGTTGCCCTTCAGTGTAGAGCAGCACACTGGATGTTTCTGTAAAGTGAAATGCAGTGTTTGTCCGAGTCCTGCCCAGTGACTGCTAGTCTATTATGGAGTGTTGCAAATGAATGTACACAGGGAATATGAAACTCTTTTTAAACTCTGTCAGGTGCTTCTTGAAGGAAAACAGCCAAAGCTGAAGTTGATACTGTCAGTACCTTTGTATAAATTTGCTATCGTCAGTTCTGCTAACTCTGGAAGTGAAGCTTGTGAAGGGAGCCTATTAAGTACTGTAATTCAGCATCAAAAAACAATGACTTACAAACAACAAGAGAAGGCTCTTCACTGCTTACATGGTTTTACAAACGCAGCTTTGATTTCCATTGTTAAAACTGTCTGCTGTTAATACTGCAGCCTGATGAATAATGAAAAAAGACACGTGCGAGCATTATTAATACATATTGTTAATAACACTTCGCATATTCTGATTTGAAGTCCTCGCTTCGGAAAACAGTCACTTCCAATTTCAATTCCCATTAACTATTATTTGGTCAATTCTCGTAAATGCTGAACCCAGCAAATGGAAGGAAGAACTAGATAAAGACCACCAGTTATAAGTTTGCTAAGGTTTTATTTCACGTTGTCCTTTTAGATGGTTTTGCCACAGTGTTCCTGATTCTTTTTAAAGGGCCCCTCGAGGATGCCATTGAGGATGAAGAAGAAGAGTGCCTGTCTGAGGAAAATGATACTGTCTCAAAAGAAGACTTTCCATTGGAGGAAAGCTTTTCTACAGAGTTTGAGCCTGAAAATCTGAGCTGTGAAGAAGTGGAATACTTTTGTAATAAAGGTAATCATTGTGGCCCACCTCTTGAGGGAATTCTGGCAGAACTGTGTCCAATTGGTCAAAAAGATTTTTTTGGTTTAAAATGTATGAAAAGACAGGAAAATAGTGACTTGTGGAGTTTAGCCTGCTGAGGGGTAAATATTTAAATGTGATGGAAGATTTACTTTGCAGGGAGGTGAATCGTCTCGCTTTTAATGTTTTCCTCCAAGAATGTTATTTTCTATGTATTTAACTGTAGAGAACAGGCCTCAGAAGTCACTTATTATCAGATATGAAACTAGCAATGCAGCATGTCTGTTCGTTGCTCCTTTGCCTAGGAAACATTGCTAGAAAAACAGATTGTGCCTGTAGATTCTAGGATTAAAATAGAGCTTATTATAGAACTTATTATGCATGGTGGAAAAGTAGTGATTTGTGAAAGGATAACTTTTAAAGTTGCAGATGCCTTTTTGATGCATTAGTTACTTGCAAATTATTGAAGATACTTGTATTTTAGCATAAGCCACACCGGCTTATACTTACCCAACGTTCAGTCTGCAAAGCTGTGCTGTTTCCAACTCAGCTGACAGAAAAAGCACACTGCCATATACTCTTACAGAGAACATTGATTCAAACTTCTTCCTGCCAGATTTCCACTTGATTGCTTTGTTGTTTGTCTTCTGCAGGTAAGGATGCCTATCAAATAGCTGGAATTGTTGTGGTCATGTTCTTCTTAGTCACCCTCAGCCAGTTGGATATCAATGGTTTCTCTGTATTTCCATTCTTTCCCAGATATTGACATGTATTTTCTCACGATAGCTCAATATGCTCCCATGTTTTTTTGTGTTTTTTTTTTTTTGTTTGTTTTTTTAACATATTATTTTTGGCTGTTGTGGACAAAATAAAATTAATCTATTTGAAGAGTCATATTTGACTAGTAGATATTAGTCCTTCCTACGGTCTTTATAGTCTTTGATTGGCAGGGAAGATGTCATCACGTATTTTCTACATGTCCTCTAATGTAGTAGACAAACTTCTGAAAAGATCTTGTACTTTTTGCACTAGTGGCTCCTGATACTCAGTATCAGATAATCAGATATTCAGAGATCCTAAGAATTAAAGGAGTTGAGTCCATAGTTTACTGTAGCTGCTACAAAGCTTACTCTAAAGCATGGGTGACCAGAATATAAATAGAATTTATAAATAGAATGTATATGCTTTACAAACAGGGGAAGTTAAATGGTGTAATAACAGATACCGTTTTGCTTAGCTAAATAAGACAACTATTCCTGTTACTGGCATTACCAGTTTAAATAACTATTTGTATAATCGTTATACCAGCATGTCTTGAATTCCGTATGTTAGAAGTGGAAGACTGAGCACTGCTCTCAGTTCATAACAATTTGATTCAGTTATTTCTCTGTGCTGCTTGCTGTATTTTCAGAGACTGCTAATGGAATTACTCTTGATTTAGGGTGAAATTCAGAAAATGCATTCTTTCTTTCTTCATAGCAATCATTATTGCAAATTTGTGTTGAATTTCAAGTAATCTTTACGAGTATTCTTCAAATATTCTTTCCTTCAATGAAGTTTTCAAGGAAAATGCTGAATCCATGGCACTGTATTGAACAAGATCAGGAATAGAGTGGGAATGCACTTAAACCTGAATCTTAATTATCATATATTTTATTAAGGACATCTGTTGATTCTTCAGGCTGAATACCTTTTGATTGCCCAGCAGTTCTTTTTTCAAGTGTGTTGTAGTTATAAAAGAATCTTAAACCTATCCACTGCAACTGCTGCGGAAGAAAAGTTGAAAAGGAAATTTCTGAGGATGAAGGGGCACATAAAACCCCTAATCTACTTCCAGCTGAGGCAGCGTGACAGAAATTCCCACTTTGAAGTAAGTTGAAAATATCCCTGGAAAAGGATGGAATGGGAGATGAGAAATGTATTGTTTTTAATAATTTGTCGGCTTCTGGTGAACTGCTTCTGCAGTGTCGCATCTGAATTACTGTTATTACGTGGCCATGTACATTTTTTTGAGGATAAAATGCAAGTAGAAAGAACTGATCTGGAAAGAAAATAAATTTACGTTGTGTCCTTTTTTTGTTTCTTTTGTGGCTGTATCAAACGGTAAATTTTAAGCATGAGACTAATTCTCATGATTCTTGTGATGATCTAGGAATCATTTATAAGCTTTCTTTTAACGCTTCAGTATTGAAATTAAAAGCTGAAGTAAGAAATCAACTTACTTTTCCAAAAATTAATTTTTCTTTAACTTCATCAGTGGTTTCTTCCTTCTGAAAGCATTTCTTCTTTAACATTATGAGTAGCAACTTGAAAATGATAGTATGTATCTAATAGGTTAGAGAGTGGAGAGCAAACAAATGTGTTTTAATTTCTTTTTTGAGGGCTGACTTCCTAATGTGTATTTCATTCTTTGATGGTATCAGCATCCTATAAAACAGATATCTTCAAAGGAGGGAAAATAAATGTGGGTCTGTCTCCTCATGCTTCCTCTGCAGAAAATAAAGATGTGCTTGGGAATCCTTTGTGCTATCTCTGCATTCTCCTCTTGCTAATATGGACCAATAAAGATTTTAGAAAGCAGGGAGAATTTGTTCAGTGTTCATCAGTCCCGGCTCCCTGTTTCCGTCCCCTGTTATTTCTTCATAGAGGACAGATGAACTGAGGATGATTCCTGCAGGTATCTGGAGATGTGAGCAACAAATGCTGAGGAGGAGGTACCTGCAAGGCTCACCCATGGGATGTTTTTCATTCTTCCCCAGCTGTCTAAATGCAAGCATTGTCTGAGAACAAAGGCTTTTAACTGGAAAAACAGTACTGAAAGTACAAATGTACCGAACTATCCATTCAGGTGAATGAAAGTAGATGTACAAGTTGATATCTTTGGCTTTCTGACTGAAGAGATTTTCTTGTTAAACTTTGCCTGATTTTATTATAAGCAGAGAGCAGTCTCTTATTGTCTAAATTGCAAACAACTAACCTTTATAAAGCCATACTTGTCATTCCCACCTTATTAATTTGGGTTTGTGAAATTGATTCAGCAGAATAGTTGCCAGAATTAGAAAGCAAAGGCAAAAGCCTCTGCAAAGTGTGAAGCAAATTGATTGAGCTACAAGTCATTTTACAACTTCTCTGTTTTCAAAGTTAGGACTTCTGACTACTATTTTTCTCTTTTTCCTTTTTTAATTACTGGCTTTTACAGTAAGGAATCTGGAATATTCCACTGCCATCACCACTTCAGCAACCCCACAAAAAAAACCAGTTTGATTTGCTACATGTGAATAATTGTTCCTATATTTCTACACATACACTTACATGTGAAAAAGTGTACAGTATTTAAGTATATAAATACTAAAAGCAGAAATGAACACTAGCAACCTACTGTTTATCAAGCATAACTTTAAGCTTGAAGCAGTGAATTTTCATCCTTCTGGATGAAGTTTCACGTCGAAGAGTGAATATTTTAGAAGATGACATTATTTAAAATGGGATTTAGAATCTCATTTGTTCGCTATTTTGACGGACTAGGAGAAAGAATATTTTTGAAAGACGTGATAAAGTAGTCATGAGTAGTCATAGCGGAGTTAGATTAGAAAGCTCCAGTGTTCTTACTCTTTGGAGTAGAAACTAAAAATGTAGTGGGACTTAGCACTGCTGAAGATGAATTGCATTTTGTCAGTGTGGGGTCTTTGAAAATTGCTGTTTATGCAATGCCTACACTTCAGATAAAGAGGGTATCTGATGATGCTGCCCGCACAAAGTCTGTATCATCCTGGAATCTGTGTTCCTGAAGATTTCTTCCTCTGCAGTGCCCAATAATCAGTATCTAGAGTCAGAATCTGTATCAGATTAAGGTCAGTTCAGATTAAAATCAGATCTAGAAAATGCATTAAATTAGCCACAGGGTGTGTACTATACTTAGGCAAAGATACTCTAGATAAGGAAAGAGCAGCCTGTCTCCTGTGCAGAAGTGATAGACGGGATAATAGGCTCTTATAGCTAGGAATGGGAGAATGAGGTGATAGAAAGAGAAGAGAAGTGAACTGGGTTCATGACAGGACTTACTAAAACAGGAGGGGAGATACAAGAAGGGAGTACAAACAGTAGAGCAGTACAAAAGGCAAGAAGTTAGAGATCATGAGACAAAAAGCATAGTACTAAATCGAGTTCCTTTGGACTGCGAAATAGTTTATCAGTGGCTTTTTACTCTAAGATTGCTGTCATCCTAACTAGGTACCCTCAGGTCAAATAAAAAATGTTTGCATCTGTTACGTTGTAAGTTTGTCATACTCATATTACTCATAAAGGTGTGACGCCTCTTCCTCTTTGTAAGCAGCAAAAACAATAGGAGCCCTGCCCACTTCTTAAGGGTGAGAACTGGATAAACAAATAACAATTCCTTCTGACAAATTACAATTTCTTAGCAGAAGTGTTCAGTGAGGGATTAACTTTCAAGGGAAAAGTTGTCTTGAGCAGAGAGAGAGATCACTTGAGATTAGTAGATGTTTAAGTAGCTGCGTTCAGAGAAGGAATTTGGCAAGAGAAGAGAATGGAGGAAGGACTGTAACAGAGTCAAAATGTGGGGCTGCTTTTAGGAGAAAGAAGCAAATGGCAGAATATACATATATACATAGGTTGCTCTGAAAGTAATGCCTCCTATTTATTTCCAGTGGATTGAAAGAGGGCAATAATACTGTGTGATAGAGCAAATTCTCAGTGACAAAATGCTATTTTTCAACATAGTCACCACCATTAACTGTGCATCTTTGCTGGCAATGAAAAAGAGGCTGCATGCTATGCTCCTAAAAATCTGTGCCAGCAGAGGTGATGAGGATGGATTGTTTCATGATGCAGTGCTTGAAGGTTCTGTAGCACAAACTGCTGCTTATGCCCATAGCTAATTAGAGAGTTGATGTGTGAATGTGTATCCTGCTACATTACTTGTCTTTATTTGTGAAAGAAGGTGGTGAGGGGGAATCCAGTGCCCCCTGAAACTCTCACAGACAGATTTTGGCGAGAACTCGGGGAATGTATAGGACTCTGAGTGCTGACTGTGGACCTTCTGCTCTAATCTCATATTTTGTTTGTGATGGAGGGGATGAGCTCAGAACCAAGTTTTCTGCGCATGCACAGTATTTTGTCACTAGGCTGCCAGGCCAATTTAGGACTGGATGTTTTTACATTAAACCATGTGACCTGATTGTGCAGTCAGACTTGAGATTCAGGGAACAGCTGCAGTGTGATCACCATATAAGAAAAAGCATGTACAAAGTTCTTCTGTACATTAATCTTTCTGTTCATACTTTGTGTGCACAAGCTATCATGCTAGCGTCTATAGCACTAGCCAAACTCTTAACATTCTAAAAATGGTTTCTGCCTGCCCCTGTTTCCTTTGGACTTTGTTTGTATGCTTGTGTGCATCTGTGTAAATACTTCTTGTCATATCTGTCATGTAATGGCCTGCAATATACTTCCTATTTTCTGGATCAGAAAGTAGATTCATAACCTTTTTTTTCCATTTCCTTTTCTTTTTCTTTCTTTCTTTCTTTTTTTTTTTTTTTTTTTCCAGAAACCTTTTTAATCAATAAATTTTTTTTTCCTTTTCAGTAATGGATTTCATGACAAATTTATACCTCTTTTCCTATAGCAAGTGGAAGTAGGATCAGCATAAGGCAGCTATACTATAATCACTTCGAGCTCAATAAGGAGATCTTTACAGGCAACTTTGTTCTTATTTCTTAACGGGATTAAGAAGCTCAGCTCTTTAAATTCTTGCATATAACACTGACATTTCCAGGGTGTGTTTGGACCAGGGAGTTCAAAGAGAAGGAATAGAAAAGCCAATATGACATTGTTTTTTACCTTGCTGGAGGAGCTGTTTGTGCAAATCGCCTATAAGCTTATTGACCTGAATCTTTGACTCCTTGTTTTCTCTGGATTTGGCTGGAGTGTAGACACTGATAGAGCACTGATACAGGTGATTGCACAGCCTTCGGCTTTGCTTGGCACCAGAAACCCCCCCCTCGCTCCCCCAGCCCATGTCTGACATTATCTTTTCCTATACTTCTTTTCTCCTGGAGCTCATATTCCTTTACTTTTTATTTATTTATTTTAATTCATTTTATTTTTTTAATGTAGACTGGCCAAGGCAGTGAAAAGCATATAGGTTATTTTTGGTAAGCAGAGATGAGAGAAGTATGTGTGATGGTGCATTTTCGTCTCCTAGGTTAACAAGAATCAGTGCTACACCTCACAGTGCTCACTCCTTCCAAAAACACACATTACTTCTGACTGACTTGTGTGTGCTTGTGAACCTGTGTTCGCATTCTTATGTTCTTCAGAGTGAGGGTTCCTGTATGTTTATCTGTATCTCATTCCACTGAAACGCCACACGTATTTTTTGCTTTTTTTTGGTCTTGTGCATCTTCTGTACTTTTTGGCAGATGCCGAATATGAAAGAAAGGGATGGGGGGGCTCTCTGATAATAACCTTTGAGATGCTAAGTTGTAATTAGATTGGATTTTTACAGGATGAAAGGAATTCTTTCTCTTCTGAACATCAAGATTTGCCTTGTGCTCTGCTTCTTGTGCTGTCTCATTTTTTTTTCTGGTGGCTTGAGCTCAGAGACTATCTCTTCTATTTTTGGAAGAGAAGTAAGATACCCCAAAAGTTTGGAGTTATTTTTTTCACCATTCACTTAAAAGCATGGCAAGGTGTTCAGAGTAGCATCTGCAAGATTGCCTGTCGTATACTCTTTTCTGTTTACTGCTAACCACGCGTAAACCTCTAGGGCTATGACTTTTCAACCCAGTTGAAATCCATATCAGTATTAACATCAACTTTATTAGGATAAAAATTTGGCCCAAGTTAGACAAACAAATTCTTCTTTTAACTGAGGAAAGAAATGATTGGTCATCAAGCAGAAAACTGCATCTGGAAAAGAAACTAGCAAGCTATATCTCAAGAAGTAAATAGAAAGAACCAAACAGAAAATGTTATTTTAACAGTACAGAATTATAAAATGAAACACTTAAACAGCTTACTCAACTTTAAGCAGTTTATCAAAGCAACTACAGCCTTTTCAGTCAGCATATTTTGGTTTTCTTAAGAACAATGGAGTTGTGAATTCTATCATGGCTGTGAGGAGAGGGATTATTTGGTTACAACACGTACTGTAGTGTCCCCTTTCTGGAAAGTCACAAAACTTGAACTTTCATTGACTTAAATTAGAGCTCAAATTTGACAGAGTATGAATTGCATATTAATAGGGGTAATCTTCTTTAAAATATGAAATGAACAAACGACAGATTTCACTGCATGTTCCTAGTTCATGTGCAGTATACATCTGTTACTAATTTTATTTATAATGAAGGGCCGTTTTGCCTTTTTCTTACAATATGGTGTTATTGACGCAATATTTCTGAATACTTTTCAAATGTTCTTAGACATCCACTGAAAAATCATTGTATAGCCAGGTCTAAAAAGCAGAGCTGCTCACAGGATATCTGCTGTAAATGGGAAGTGAGGATGTCAGCAGTAATTCACCTCCTGTTGGATCAGAAAAATAATGAAGCCAATGCTGCGTTCATGACATCATTGGATAAATATTGTTTGGAGAAAATATTACTGGTAGATTCTAGGAAAGAAAGACTTAATGATCATTAGTAAATGCTTCTTCTTTGGTTTGACTTGTGGCAGGCTAGACTGCTTTTGAAACAGTGTGTAATGCTGCATGTACGTAGAAATACAGCTGCAGTGGTTGGCTGTTTTTGAAGCACCTGTAATATTGATTATTTCAAATAAAAACATTGAACTGCTTACACCAAGGCAAATTAAAATTTCGCTCCATAAAAACATGTATGTTGCTTATGGAGCTGTGTGTGTGAAAGCACATGATAAGATGAGATGTTCACAGTAATAAATTTCAATGCATTTAATAAAATGAGAATTATTTGGCTGGATGAAGAATTCTTGTAGGAGACAATATTTCTGTAGCGGGGGAGGAGTAGATTTGTTAATTAAGTCAAAATATGAACTTCCCAAATAGTCTTCAAATTTACAGATTGAAACTTGCTGGAGTCTCTCTGAAATCTTTTCTGTGTTCTGTTTCAGGGTGTTATAGAAGTTCATGGATTATAAACTTCATAATTTTTTGAAAATCGTACTAAGCAGAAGTCTTTGGGGCATCTAAGTGTCTTTAAAATGATGCTTTGCTGCTTTTCTAACCTAGTGTTTAGAGCTATGTGTGTTTGAGCCCTAGGGTGGTATTTGAATACGTCTGAGTGTGTGTGTGGTTACAGTTTCAGTGGTGAAATACTGAGAGGATGGAAAACATTCTTTTTCCTTTTAAATCTCCAGAAATTTTTAGGTCATCCATTTGAGTGATACTCTTTTGTAATACTGTTGCCACGGGAGCTGCTCCCTTAAAAATTAATATAAACATAAAATTAATCAGTAGAAAGAAATTCTGAAAAACAATATGCAGGAACACTTCAATTTTCTGCAAGAAATACATCTGAATGAATGATCCTTGTCTTGAGAGGACTTCAAAAGCAAACAATATGATGATGAGAACATGTCAAAACACTTAGAGAAATAGGAAGGTCAGCCTAAGCCTCGTTGAACTGCACAGCTGTGTCTTATCCTGTGAGTAAAGTGCGGTAGCTGAAATGGTTTTAAATAATTGATGCTGTTTTTAAACATAATCACAGTGCCAAGATGTCATTGTGTCAAGATGTCATTTTGCTAAAGTGAAAATTTTAATACGAATCAAAATAGTTTCCAAAGCATTCTTCTGAAGAGTTTTCAGCTTGCATGCATGTAGGTACTCATTGATACATGGATGTTCACAGACCTCTCCTAAAATTTAGGATAACTACATTGTTTCTGATGTCTACTGTGAAAATAATTTCAAGTGTGCTTAGGGCAACTCAAAACGTACAGTTACTTCAAATGAAATTTACCCCAGGAGAAAATATGATTTTTCATCAGCATGACAGAAAACAAAGGTTCTTTGCAGAGAAGCAAAGTATCGAGATGATTAATATAACCTAAAATAAATTCAGTGCATTGACATGTGTACAAGTGTCATTTTTTTCAGATATAGCAAATTGGTCATCTGAGGGCTAGATTTTGATCAAACTTACTGTATTTGTAGAGCAAGATGTCTCAGTTGAGTTCGGTATGTATTTCTGATATGCATCAGACTAACTGGTAGCAAAGTCTGATGCTGATAGTACCAGATTTCTTCTTCTCCCTCTCGCTCACTTTTTCTCAGTTTCTCTCCTCCCTCCCTCTCAGTCTTTTTCACAAGGCTTGTGAAATAACACGCTTTCTCATGACACCACAGCCGCTATATGTTGTCCTCACACCAGATGCCAAGTACAACAAAATCGGGAAGCATCCCTCCCGACTTATTCAATGTCTTTGTCTCAGAGATATATTCCCATACCAAAACTTTCTTGAAGCTTTTTTCATGTTATTTACCTGTGCTTTATACCTGATGTGATTTTATCTGCTGAAAACCTGCATTGCCATCAGAATTAAACACTGCTGCTTGTTAAATATTTACACAAAAACCTTTAAAATAACTAATCCACAAGAAGGAAAACCATGTCCTGTTAGATATCATTGGCAGTTTTTAAGAATAGTGTGTGCTGCCAAAAAAGTGAGTTTACTTTAAATGGACTAAGTACATTGCATTTGTACTTCAAGTTGTATGTGCTTTGTTTCAAAGTTACATAAGTGTTGTTTCTGAGATGTTCCTGGTGGTGTTTCTCTGCCAGCAGTGTGTTTCTGGGGATTCAAGAGCAGGATTATCAGAGTGTATAACCTCTGTATCTGCTCCTGGGTATGTACTGTGAGAATGCAAATAGGAAAAGATGAAATCTCTATGCTTATTTATAATTGCTGAAGCTCAGCAATCAACTTCATATGGAGTTTTGGAAATTTTCTGTACGATCTGAAATTATTGCCACTGGAGATTGCGGTGGGAAGGAGAAAAGAGTCTCTTCCTCTCTCCACCTTTGTAAGCAGTTGCATTGACGTACATGAGGTCATATACCTTGCTGAAATGAAGCCTAAAGTGAGTGAATCAAAGTCTTTGATTCAACCCCATTTTCCTTTTGGCAATGCAAAATGTTGCAGGCTTCATAACTATTTCTGAATTGATTTATTATAATTGAGAAGTGATTTTTCACTCTGAACAGCTCTATTAGGATGTTACCAATTTAAGTTTACATTTAAGCAAACAGGAAGAATGAGCACAAACAGAATTTCAAAGTTTTTAATGTTGTCTCACTCTAACATAAGCTGCACTGTGCTGTTTGTGACTGGTACAATCCTTCAGCGAAAGCTATTTTGTCTGATGATAAAACCATGAGTGTATGAAGCTTGCACATTTTTCATCTCTTTTTATGACCTTATCTTTTCTGAGCGGCTTCTGTGAAGGTATCCTAACTATAGGAAGCACCTGGCAAACATATATGATATCTATACTGTGATAAGCAGTTGTGAACAAGAAAGTAGATCTGTCAGTTCTGAACTGTTCATTGTTAAAATACTTGGTTGATTTAGATGATTGCAAAATACATTATGGAGTGACTAACAGTTGCTGTTAACATTCCTAGTCAAGAAAGTTCAATACTTATATCATACAAGAGTTACTGTAGAAGCCTAATGTTGATTAGAAACACATGGATTAAAACAGCAGGATTGAGAATAAATGCTAACCCATGTAATTCTTTAAAATACTGCAATAACTTGTGATACAAGCTGATTAAGTCCAAATTGGGAAGTCTTTAATTTATTAAAAAGATTAAAGTGAAATCACTGGTTAAAATTCAAGTCACTTTTTCCCTATTTATCAGTATTGTCAGAGATGTTAGAGTTCTCCCTTGCACGTTTCTGGTGATGTGTCTCCTTTACAGTTTCAGATTCCCTGACCAACCGTAGTACATTGAATTACAGGGGTTTAGCATGTTTAATTACAGAATCACAGCATATCAGGGATTGGAAATGACATTGAAAGATCATCTAATCCACTCTCCCTGCCGGAGAAGGAACACCTAGATCAGGTCACACAGGAACGCGTCCAGGCGGGTTCTGAGTATCTCCAGAGAAGGAAACCCTCTCTTGAATAATTGTGTCTCTTCAATAAGCACTAGGATGTTAAAAACAACATTAAAAAAAAAACAAAAACAAAAACAAAACAACTTTTGATCTGTTGTGTTCAAGAAACATTTAGATATATTTACTGAGGGACGTGATTTGGTGGGGAAATATTGGTGACGGGTGAACTGCTGGACTGGATCATCTTAGAGGTCTTTTCCAACCCTGGTGATTCTGTGATTCTATTTTTTGAAGAGGAACTTAACAAATTCATTCTGGTAAGAAATAGTAAGGTCAGGATGAAAATTATGTTCATATTAGAGTATTGAAGTTGTTTACATATGAAATTCATTTTGTTTTTCTAAGCTGTGCTTTGTGTATTCCACAGGTAACTGTAAGGCAGAGCTTTCTTTCACTTGATTTCAGCTGCCTCAAGATAGGTTCCTAAAGTTAGCTGTGTGTTCTGGAGAATGATTCATTTCAGCTATCACCAAGTGTTGTCACATCTGAAGCATTCTAGAATGGGACGAGTCACTGTGGAGGTTCCTCTCTTCCCTATCTAGTGGAGTACCTCCATAGTTAGTCTGGTGCAGCTTAGCTTTCGGACATTTACCTATAGAGGAGAGGAATCCTGCCCAAGTGCAGTTTTAAAATCAAAGAGAAATTGCAGGGTTTCTAGAAGACTTAAATGACCCTTGAATAAACATACTATATGTTATTATAGATTCTTGGTCATGTGAATGTTTTTTTTTAACCACAGCAATGTTCTTATAATGAATGACATTTGCTTATCTTAGTTGCCATAAGGAGAAACTTCAGTAGAAGCAGATTTGCTTACTTTTAGAGTATTTATCCTGATGGTACTAACACGCTTTATTAAATGTAACTGAGGAGCAAAGGGAAGAAATGAACGTGAGAAAAAAGTGGGTGGTATATATGAGGCTCTGCTTTTGACATGGAAGGAAAAAAAAAGTCATGGATCCAAATGCCTATAAAACAGAGAAAAACTTAATCAGTTTTAAAATAAATATTAAAAAATAGTTTCATTGAAATTAAAAAATAGTCAGTGAATGAACAAAAAGACTAAACAATAAAAAGAAAAGAAATTCTGTAAGGAAATAAACTCCTTTGAGCTAAAAAAATATTAGCTGCTTAAGGTATCATTAAGGGGATGGAATTAAAAAGCTGGAGAAATACATTTTGTTATTAGTTCTTGTCCAAGTTAGTTATTAACCCTTGTGGTAAGCTTCCTTTTGACTTTTTAAAAATTGCAGTCTGTAGCACCAAAAATGTTGACTTGGCCATTTTCATTGGACCTTGACACATACCTGAGTCTGGGTTAAAATCTCTTCCCTGATGGATTCTGCAGTCCACAGTAAGGTCCAGATGGTTGGTGTCACAAGCAGATTGCTTCAGGATGGGGAGAGAGTAGTATGGGGGTACAGGCAGGTGTTGGGATATTACAGGTGTGTAACGCATAGGCTTGGTAGTCGCTGAGTAGAAGAAAAATATTGATGCAAATAATGAAAAATAGTTTAGATAGATACAAAACAAAGTTTCCCTTAATGTAAATTCTCCATATTTTGTTCTGTTCCGTTTGCACAGAATTACATGCATTAATTCATGAAAAGCTGATTATGGAAAACACATAACACCATACTTCATGAAACACTGAAAAAGCAAGTTCATGAAAAGTTAAGCCATCTGCTAACATAAATTTTCAGATCTTTCCTCATCTCCCAAATACTTAATTACTGTGTGCAATAGGTTCTATACCATCGCTGTAGCTCTGTCCTTCTTTTGCCCTTCAGCCCAATCTTTTCACGTAAGTTTTTTCCCACTTCTCTTTCAATTCTCATAGTTTTGTTTGTTTGATGTTCTGGTTGGTTGCACTGATTGAAAGAATGCTCAAATTTGCATGCTAACGCCAGGTTTGCATATATTACCATCTGGAAAAACTTTTATATTTCGGAGCTAACATTTTCCGTGCTAAAGCTTCATCTAAAGGAACTGTTATTATTTCTACCTTTTTGTTGTTGTTGTTGCTTTTCCTTGGTCTATACAGAGTTGTTGTTTACAATGAAGGAAAATAATTTTTTTTATTATAAAAATTCCCCTCGAACATTCGAAGAGCTTTCTGTGGTAATTATACAGCTTGAGTTAGAAACTCATTGTCAGTGTAGTCTTTGCTGTGAAATGCTTTGTAGCATTTTGGCAAGAACTGGAGCTGATCTTCCAGGTTTGTCTCTGGCTAAATGGTCCTTTGTGTCTCTATAATAATGAACACCTGTAAATAGTTATGAAGGTAGAAATTCGGATGTAAAATATGATAGGTTCTTCATTCCACCAAGAAAAAGAAAAAAGCTCTTGTATTTACTAGAAAACTAACTGTACAAATGCTAGTTCAAAATAAAGTAGTCGGGAAAAGCAAAAAATTTGTAAGATTGCTTGATTTTGTTTTTTCAGCATGTGAGCCCTTACTGACTGTCTTCTGAAGGATAACTTCAGATTGAGCTGAAGTGCATGAACTTCTAATGTCTGGGTAAAATTATACAGCGGGCTTAACAAAAATTATGCTAGATATTCTTGATTTCTTTTTGCTTTAATTGCGAAATCATTTTTTAGTATCTTTTTAATATTTATTTTTAGTACTTATGAATTCATATTTGTTATTGGAGTCTGGAGTGAACATGGCATTGTGTTAGTGTGAGAAGTAGTTTACCAGGTTCTTGTATTTAAGATTTGAAAAATTGTTTTATGAATGCAAAGAAGAATATGTTATTACAAGATGCTGCTACATACACGTGAAGTTCGTACTTGTATATGTGCTTGTATATGATCATATACTTCAAAACTCTGGGTCACAATCTTATCTCGTGTAAATATAGCTCCAGTGATAACATATGGGGATCTGGCCTGGTATGTTGTAATCACATTTCTCTACCTATGTTGCTATTAAAAGCTGTTGTTATCATAAGTGGAAATAATTTGCAAGTTATTACTTAATTGCTATTATTTTTTTCCTGTGTTTCACTGTTGTTAAATCAACCAGCAGTCTGATTTCCAGTTTCCATTTGTTTTTCAATGCTGTCACTTTTCTGTGGAACACAATTTTTTTTCAAAAGTTTGCTTCTGAATTGTTATAAAATTTGACTTTTAAGCACGCTTCCTAATACCTTTCTATGCAAGGCTTTCTGGGATGAATTAGTGGTAAAAAGAAGTTCTACAAATGTATTTAATTACTGGCTGGGATAAGCGGCCTGGCACAACATTCAGCACATTACTGTGCCCAGTACTGCACTTTCAAGAAAGAATTCTTCACATAATTACTAGGTGGCCATCCCTAATCTACCAGACTGTAGTGTTCAGCATGCTCTATGTACTACTTCAGACTCAATAGTTCCTGAAGGCTGAAAGAAGCTCTCTGGTAGATGGTGAAAATTCTAAAATTTGTTAGAAATGTTATATTTCTTTAGATTTATACTGATGGGGAGAAAGTGGTCATAGGAGAGCTAGCTTGAAACCTTTAAGTAAAAATTCCCTAAATGCCTAAATACCCCACTAGTTGCCAGAAAAGCCAGAATGTGTAGTGGACCATGTGCTTGTAGAGAGTGTAATAAATCTGCAAAACATAAACAATAGTTAGATGTCAATTCAAGAAAACATTCAACTCAAAAGATTATTTTCCTTAATTACCTCACTAGCTGGGGTGTAACAAGCTGATTTGTTTCTCTCATTTGTGCATACAAACCTAATGACTCCTTCGGCTTGTAAGTTTACAGAATAGGTGCTAGTGATTATTCTATTTTTTAAGCATATGGAGTAAACACTGATTACCAAGATTTGCCTTTCCACAGAACTGGAAGGAATGAACATGTTGGACTTGTTTGGATCGTTGGGAACTCACAGATGTTGAAATGTCTAATACAATTATTCTTTATTCATTTCCTTTCTATTTATATATATGTCTGTATTTTCACTTGCACCTGTAAGCGGTGGTTTGGTTATTACAGTAAACCTGACTGAAAGTTGTTCTTGAAATATTTCAAAAATACATTTCTTGGGTTACTTTTTTTTTTTCAGGCAATGAGGAAGGCATCCATGAGGCACCAGAATCTGATGGTGATGCAAAGTCAGAGAAACCAGGGCAGCTTGCAGTGGAGACAGAAGATTGGGATGGGCCAGGTAGGAAAAAAAAACAGCTGACAGGCAACAGTAATTTTTCGAACAGTGCTTTCTGTTATTTTATAAGTTGTTTTCTACTTAGTAGTGGTATATAACGTTCTGTTTCTTTCTTGATCCCTTGGTGTCCAGGATATTAACAGATAAGTACTAAAAGAAAGATCTGGAGTAAAAAAATGTTTTGTCTAAGCCATTTTGTGAATCATTTATCATGAAATATCTTACATAGTTATTGTTATAAACGAAAACGTTGTTTCTGCTGCTTAGAATTCTAAGATAAAAATTTGTCATTAAATTCGCAGTTTCATGGTTGTGTTAAGTTTTTCTGTTATATTTTCTGATGCTTGATGAAATGCCAGTGTCCTCCTCCAAGCTTTATGTCTACATTTAGCAGCATGTTGGGCTTAACAAAGGTATAAGAACTACTGACATTTTCAAGGACTTTGTTTACCAGTTTTAGCTAGATGTAAATCACTTAGCACACCTGGTCATTGATTTCATTTGAAAGAGAAACTCTGAGATTGCAGTCAATACTGCTAGAACTCCACATTAAAACATTGATTCATAGCAGTATTTTTTGTTATGTACTTTAAGAGAGGATAAGCACAATATTGCTTTTAAATTTGACGGTATCATAGGAAAACTTTCCAAATATCTGTTCTATGTAAATATGTAAAGTATGTCATGTAATAAAAGCATCTAAGACAAAGGGTTAAATTGTATTTCTGAATTAGGCAAATCTACAGTTAAATTCAATGCAAGGTGTTCATGGTAAGGACTCTAGAATGGGCCTTGAAAATCCATTACATTTAATACATTTTAAAAGTGCAGTTGGAAAATGTGCATTTGAAGCTATATATACTCTCAGAATGGCTGTATCTCTAATGGACATTTTCCCTAAAAAGGATGAAAGAAAAGAGTTCCAGAAGCATTTTATCAATAATTTATAATGCAATAATAATATTTCATTTAAAAAAATTCCTGTATTTCAGTCACATTTTCACCCTTGCTTGATTTTGCAAATTACTATATGCTCTTCATGAAGAGAAGAACAACAGTAATGGTAATTTTCTGAAACCAGAAGCTGGAAAATGTAATGCAAACAAAAAGGAAGACATAGTGTATATAATTAATATGATGTCATTTTAAATATATTTAATGATACTACACAAGTTGAAGCTATGTAAAGCACTGTGGTGTTATATGAAAACAAGATTTTCTAATAAAATACACTATCATATATTTAAAATAGCACAGAAGACATCTTTAGACGTAGCAGAACAACCTTTTCCAGCTTCACTGCAGATTTAAAGGCTGTCAGTGATTAACATATGATTTTTTAAAATTTCATTGCTAATAAATTCTGTCTTGAATAAATTTATGTTCTTTTTTTTTAGTTTATTTCAACACAGTTGAATATGTTTTTCTGTTGGCATTTACGGGTTTTTATGTGAGCTGTCTTATGCCAATGTTACAGACACATTTTTAAAGACACTTTTTTGATTTCATTGGAAAAAAATACTCAGTTAAACAGTAAGATGTGTGTTTTTCTGGTAATGTATATTTATTGTTAGCTTTGACACAGGATTTGCCTTCAGCAAAATGATGGCTAATGACATGAAATAAGCTTTGTTTTATTTAAATGTGGATTCTTTAAAGGGAATGATATGTATGAAGGTTGGAAAGGAATGTATGCACACCACATGCCATGCTCTCCATCATGCACACTTTCTGAAATGAATTTGGTTATTTATTGATATGGAAAAAGAAATGATCAACAGAAATTATTTTCAGCCATGCAGTACAAGAAAAATGATAGCTTCCTTCAGATCTTTGAGAAGAAAAAAAAAAACAAAGCATGAAATATTTTGCTTTAGAGACTTCTGCCAGCACTGCAGAAAAAGAACTGTTAAATACTCCAGTATTTACCATCTCATAGTAGAGGTGCTGTCTTTATCACTAGATGGTGGTGGTTATAGGTTCTACATTTGGTCTCTTTACTGAGAAGGAGCTCTCAGAACCCAAGAAAATACTGTATTCTACGTGATGCAAGTTGGTGTCAACTGATGATGTGAACTGTGAATACCCAAAGCCTGAGCTATTTTGTTGTTTTTCCTCTATTACTTGACATAGTTATTTCCAGAACCAATATTTTCTACAGACTAGAATTCTATGAGTTACTCATTAGCAAAACCTTCTGGTGGAGTCAAAATTAAGTTTCAGGACACTAATTAGAGTTTTATTTTGTATGAAAATTTTCATTGTCAAGTGGTTCACACGCATTCCCAATCATTTGTAACTAGAGTATTTTATGCAGAAAAAAATCCATAGTTAAACGTGCTGTAACTTCAAAGAATTTCTGCTGAAGCAGTCTCTCAAATTGCATCATTTTGTGACCTTCACTGACCAACATGGAAATTCTACAGTGATAATGCTTACTTTATGTAGTTATCTGAACTTCTTAAAACTATCCATAATTTTCATTGGTTTTGTCCGCATTTTTTTTTTTTTTATTCTTTTTAATGAGAAGATGCCTCTGAAATAATGGAAATTGAGGTTAATTGACTGCATATGGACACACAGTAATGGACCTGTTCTTTTCCTGCTATAGCCAGCTGCAAAAGTCCAAGAGATAGAGTCTGCAAAGAAGACTGAGTTTAATAAAAATTTGTACGAAAAGATTTATTTCTTTAAAATTGTAAGCAAAGGCCATTTAACAGCCTCAGAAACACTACTTGTTACTAGGTGCCTTCATGTGTATAGATGCGTATGTTTGCTTTGTATTACTGTTAGGTTATCAGTGCAAGTGACACTGGTGATCAAGGTTTTAAGAGGTAATGAACACGAGGTGGCTCTCCTATGTGTCTTCCATGGACTATCAATAACACAATAGGATCATACCTTGCTTTAGTGGATATTTACTGGATATGTAAAACAAAATACTGCCCAACTTGGGGAACTATGAATGAAATATCCTAGGAGTTTCATGGTTCCTTACCAGAACTCTTTTGGCAATATACATGTAGTATGTCATCAACTATTTCATTTGTATTCATTATGTGAGCTATTATTTTTACAGCTGCAAAGGAGTGTTTCTTCTTTGCAGAACAAGTTGATTATGTGAGTTGGATGATCTTAATTAAAAGTCAGTGTCAGCAGTTCTTCTGATATTTATCTGAAATTTTCCAAGAAAGTGAGATAATTGCAGTTGTCCAAGTAACCAAAAAGGAAAACAAACAAACAAAAAAGCAGAGAAAAAAAAAAAAAAAAAAAAAAAAAGTATTTTTTTCTAAAAACAAAACAAAACAAAACAAAACAAAAAAACCAACAAAAAAAACCCACCTCTCCTTGTCATTTTATGGCTATTTTTATGTACTGTTTACATTCATCTACACATAAAGTGGAAGTTTCCCATGTGTAAAATTGTGCCTCCAGTTAATCAGCAGAATTTCTGCTACTGATAATAGTAGAGCAGGATGAAGTCACAACTCATGTTAAACCTCAGGGGACTCATCATGACTCATATACATGTATCAAAGAACTGTGGAAAAAAGTATGGAGGATTGTTAAATATATCACATCATACTTTCTTTTTATTACCATCGCAGGATGGTATTTTTCTTAAAGTACGTCAGGAAGTGTAAGTAAATAGTAAATATAAAATTAATTGGTCTTTAAAATAAGGTTATGCTGTGTGTGACACTGCTATGAATTTTTCATGAAGGAATTTTTTATAAAGGATACAGTTTTTCATATGAATTCTGAAGTGGGATGTGAATCAGATTCTTGTGAACATTTTATGTGACAGGTTCTTGTTTTTATATTTTCCATAAAAGGTAGTTTGAAAAGCTTTCTGAAGAGATTTTCTGTAACCTTTCGTAAGAATTAGTGTAAATATTTATTGATTGTTGGGCTAAATCTGCATTATTTAGTAATACTCTTAAGCAGTTTGGGTTACAAAGCAAAAGTGGATAATATAGATCGGAATGTTTGGTAGGCCACTGCAAGATGGGAACAGACATTAATGATAGGTGTTTTTTTTTTCTTCTCCTTTTTCTTTTTTCTTTTTTCTTTTTTTTTTTCTCTTTCTTTTCTTTTTAAACCAGTCCTAAGAAGGACTTGGAGATTACTGTCCTGATTTCGTTTCTTTTTTGATTGGGGAATGTGGTAGATATAAGATCTTGGAAATGCTATTTGATGTAAATTAACAAAAATCCATGAAACATAGTTAACCACAGATATAGTCTGACAGTAAGAAGAATATTGTGAAGAAGCAGAGGAAATCATAGAACGACTGTGTGTTACTCTGACAGTGAATCGGTATTATCTCTGCTATCAGATAATGCAGTTATCATTAATTTTCACATTTGCATTTCAATCTTTGGAAGGAAATGACTCTTGCCGGATGAAGATAAGAGCTCTGTACCACTATAATGAACCATCATTTTATCCCGATGCTTTGTATCCATATGAAAATGAGGCTGGGTGGTGGTGTGGTATGTGAGGAGGGGGTGGGGGGGTCATAGAAACGTTATAACAAAGTGTCAAAATCACTACAGACTTTTGGAGCCCTTTATGAAGCAAGAGACAGTCTAAATAAATCTTCTATAGTGAAGTGGATATCGGAGGAAAAGCAGAGAGCCTGGCTCCTGTGCTGGGGTGTTGGGAGGGGCCTTCTAGGAGCAGGGGAGGATTTCTTTGCATCTTGGTCTGGTTTCCATCTCTAGATTGGAACTAAAGGGAGGCTATGGGGAGTCCGAATTGCAAAAATGGGGTGGGAGTGGTCATCAGTTTAACCCCTGGACTGCAGGTCTTATTTTGACTCTTGAATACTATTCAGGTTGGTGAAGTAAACGTTATGGTTAAACTTCATGGTTAGTTCTGACATGGGAACTTCTGGGAGGTTACTGCACCTGCATGTTAAGTACAGGAGGATTTCAACTATTTTTCACCCTTGTACATAGTATATGTCTGTAAGGACTGTGGTGTTCCCAGTTCTTCTCTATGCATAGTGCAGATTAGTGTTGACTAGCTAAAATTCCACTGGAAACCTCTGCAAGGCATTCTTCCATTTTAGTTCTGATGGGTTGACTAAAACCATAGTTCCTCAAATGCTCTTGTACTGTATTCACCTTGCTTAACCTTAATGCTGCACTTAGCATCTGTAATTTACAGACTTCATCCATACATCATCAACACTCACTGTCAGATGTCTGCTCTAGGCAAGAACTCCTGAGGTTTGTCCCTCCTTCCTTTTTTTTTTTTTGTAAAAAAAGCTGTGATTTTTAATTCATCAAATGATGGTAGGAACTGATATTTAAATGTATGGTATTTTAATGTCATTCTTAGTGTTAGCATTTCTAGGACTATCAGGATGTCCATCTTGCCATGACAGCTCCAGGCTGCTTTAGCTCGGAGACTGTGCTATGGTGGTGGGGGTGAGGAACTGCCCTTCTGGCTGCAGCTGCCGCTTCCTCCTGCAGACCCTCCTGAGGGCCCCTCCTCTCTGCTCTAACTCGGTGGGTACATTCCTGTCTCTTAAAGAGGAGATACAGGGCTAAGAGCTATAAGGAAAATACATGCTGTGTTAGTAAATACAGCAGTGACAGAAGCTGAATAGTATATACCAGTGAGGTGCTAAAACACATCCCTGGCATGACTGCTGTTGAGGCCAGCTGACACTTCCTAAATAATTCCAGATTTTCAAGTGTTAAAGCAGTGCATAAAGCCTTATCTGTAGGTAGTTAGCCTTATAGGCTAAGGGAATCTCCCAGCACACAGTTGCCCCTTTTTACAGTACTTAGTCTCAGTGCACAGAGTCTTCTTTTGGCACATGTAATTAGCTTTCCTTTACCAGAAAGAAGGTTTCCTTCCTTCTTTTACATCCTTTAGCAGATGTTGCTAGTGCAGAAATGGCTTTTCTGTGAAGTAGTTCATCTCGTTACCAAACTGCTCCCCATAAAAAAGACCTGAAAGATAAGAAAATGAGAGTGGCTGTATGTATGAACATGGAAGAAGCAATCTAATCTTTGCTACCATGTTTCCCACATGCAAACTTTTGTGGGAAATGAACTGTTGTATGACCTACTGAGCATGTTTAATAGACAAGATCAGTAGGGAAATTTTTTATTTTATGGCCACTCCTGATGAAATACCAGACATGTTAGACCCCAGGGTTTAAAGAAGAAGTTGAGGTTTAATACAGTCCCCCTAAAATCATGTGAGTAGGCATTTCAGATATTGAAGACTATGTTATTTACTAAATTGAAATTACTTGCTGTTATGATGAGTTCATCCATTCAAGGTGCAAATATAGTAGGATTCTGTAAGCTTGAAAATCAACCTTACCTCAGTTGACTTAGAGCATAAACTGTAAATAAGGAGAGAGTTCATTGCTGAATACTGGAGCACTGTTCTCCTGTTTTGTATTTGGGATACTATTTTCTTGTCATTGTTTCATGAAGGTGACATATACATGAATTTAAATTCCATTGTAAAATTAGGTGCAGTAAAAATGCACCTGCTTCAGAAGTTGCTAGTTAGTTTGACAATATTCATTTAGTATTTCTGGGTCTTCATTTATCCATCTGTGAAATGCTTACTTTACATACTACGTTAGGTATAAATTGGAAACTATCTTAATCTGCAGACTGGCAAGTTTTAGACTAAGTAGACTTGAAATTGATCCAACACCTTCCTAAATTTTTATGTACTTATGTGTGTCAAGAGAGGAACATCGTACTGAATCATGAACAGTGCTGAACTCTGAATGAAAGGTTACAGACATTAAAATTGTATTCTGTTTTGATTGGCATTTGTGTTTCAAGCACAAAAGACTTCCTGTTTTCTGAAAGAAGTTGATAGTTGGGAAGGGCATGTGCAAGGGACAAATGATCAGATTCACCAGGTGCTGCTTTTTTGGACATGATACACTGCATAGTGGATGTTACCTGTACAAATCCCTGTAGGTCACATAGTGAAGGACTCCTAGTCCGTGAAAGTCTGCAGAGAATAAGTGAACATCTGCATTACAGTGCGTTGTTTCTTGTAGTTTCATGCACCAAGGGATCAGCAGAGGCTGGCAGAAAGCTTTGCACTTTTCAACTGTCTTCACTGTAGTGTGGTCATAAAGGCAATGTAATTGTAATGTAATGTAAAAAATACAATGTAATGTAAAGGCAGTGGTAATGTAAACATCATGGTAATTGCAAAGGACTAGGAAACAGTGTCTATATTTGGAAGCAGGTAGGATGAGAATCAAAAGGAGCTGTTTTGCTCTTTGTTGTGTTTTTCTCATTAATTCAACTAAGATTACTACATGCAGAATATTGCATAGCAGCACTGCCTTGAACAGCTGAAGGGTGGGTCTGTTAATACATTGATCTATGTACAAAATGTAGTGTTATTTATTTATCATGCACAGTGATGTCCAGCAGTTGGATGCAAGCACCTGGTGAGAGATAGTAGTGCCTTCGTTTCTTAAATAGTCAGGTTTCTGTTATTTTCAGCATTGTATCCTGTGCTCAGCATATAATTAAAGAAAATACTTTGATTTTCCAAATACATTTTTGTCTTTGCTCACTTATTTCCTCTCTGTTAAGACATCATAACATAAAAGTTGGAAAATGTAGCTAAAACAACAAACACATTATTACCAGACACCATCAAATCTCCATTCGAAAGAACCAGTTTGAGCTGAAAGTAAATTTAATGTGACATGGCAAACTGGATATGAGCATTTACCCAATCAAATTACAAAGACAGTTCAGAATGGTTGTGAATCTGGAGAGGAATTGAACAAAGTTGTCATGAGATGGCAAGAGCATCCTAAGGGCAAAATCTCTGCCTAAATTCTGGCCCTAGATTTCTCAGTATTTGTGTTTAGCTCAATGATACTAGCTTTATTCACATTTGATTTTAGGTTTTTAGTTGTCAGATTTCATTTTTAGGGCATTCTACCATTGCATGCCCACAGGAAGGACAAGGTGGTGATGACTGTAGAAGTGCTATGATCAACTTCTACGCAGTCTTTCATCACTCACTCACCAACATGTCAAAAATAAGCATTTCTTACTAGAATCAGCCCTCATTTTTGTTCAGTTAACATAGTTTCTAGTGATTTCAGTATCTTCTGATGGAATCAGTGAGAAGCCTTGGAACCAAATAGGCAAAAGTGTGGCCCAGAGTTAAACAGTAATATACCTATGCTGATAGCTGGCTAGACAGAATTATTAAGCATTAAGGTGTATGTTGGGAAGGCCTTAATTGTGTAAGGGTTAGTATTTCCTAGTTTTTCCTGGAGTCAGTGGGTTGGTTTAGACTTTAAGGAGCTATTCTGAGGTCATCTGAGCTCTTGCCTTTTTTTTTAAAATTTATTTTAATAACCTTACACTTTTTGTTCCTCTCTGTATGCTTTGTCTTTCTTGAGACCTTCAGTCATTGTAGTCAAGCTGAGATACTTCACAACATGTTGCTGGGGATCACAGATAGATAGAAAAACTTTCCAGTATTTATGTAATTTTGTCCTGAGAAAGTATTGCAGGATTATGCAATGGCATATTGTTTTGTATGAAGAAAAAATAGCTGATAAATTTTAACGATTGAGGATGAAGTTGTAAAAATGATTTGTTACTTAAGGACAGTACTCAAGTTAGGATAATTCAGGTCTTTGCTTCTCTGATTTTATCTCAATATAGTTGCATTAATATCAGCATAAAACCACAATGATGGATTATTACGGATAATTTAGGAAGATAAGATAATGTGTTCTATGGACATAATGTTCCAGAGTGGTGCATATATGCATTTTTGGATGGGTGGTTGAGTCTGAATTTCAAATTACTTCATTGGGTGAGAAAAAGAATTCATTAAGTTATCTGAAGCTTGATACTTGTATCTCAGTGCCAAAGCTGCTAATCGCTTCAGAAATCTTTGGCTTCCATCTATAAACAAGTATTAGTTCTTATGGAAAGGAAGGAAAAAAAAAAAGCAAAACTATTTGGACAGCAGTTTTTATTAACATTCGAGAGAGTTTTCTGAGATGTGATATAGTCATGTATATGATGTTTATGTAATGTGATACTGTAAATGCTTCATATTTATTCAGATTAAATAGGTATAATTTTAAACTTATTATTTCTATTAATGTGATTTGTATTTCATGGATTTTTATGGACTTATTCTCAGAAAATAATTTTTTCATAAATTACAGCATCCCTTGGCATTTGATCTTGACCAGTTTTCAAAGTAAGTCTTGGATCTCAACTTGTCTCAGAAATTTTCTTTATGAGATACTTTCTAAATTTATACCCATTTCTAGCAGAAGGAAGAAAAAATCCGCCTATAAGAAAACAACAAAATTTGGTGTGGTGCATCTGATATGAGCTAGCATCTAGTTTAATTACTATATACATAACATTTTAACAATCAAATTTTGAATTTCTTCCAAGGAAATTATTTTCCTTTCAACTTGTCCTGCTAATGCTTGTTTTAATAGTTAAAACTTTCTCAGCTTTCTTTTTCTGTATAATCATGTCACAATGTCTGAATCATCTGGAATCAAAGAACTGTGCAACAGGGATGTGAGCAGAAGGACAATGTAGAATTTCAAGTGCCACATGCCAGAGAACATTTTTAGGGGATGCTGAATCATAGAATCATAGAATAGCTCAGGTTGGAAAAGACCATAAAGATCACCAAATCCAACTGCAACCTAACCATACTACCCTAACTCTAACAACCCTCTGCTAAATCATGTCCCTGAGCACCACATCCAAAAGGTTCTTAAACACATCCAGGGATGGTGACTCAACCACCTCCCTGGGGAGCCTATTCCAGAGCTTAACAACCCTTTCTGTATAGTTTTTCCTGAGATCCAACCTATACCTCCTCTGATGCAATTTGAGGCCATTTCCTCTTGTCCTGTCACCTGTCACCAGTGAGAAGAGAACAACTCCAGTCTCGCTGAAGAAGTGCTGTCAGATATTACTGTTGTACTTTCAAGCACAGGATGTGGTGGACCAATGGAAATGTGCATTGAACTCTGTCCTAGATGACATAGAAAGTATGTATCAGGCTCCTCTCATAATTTCTTGCAGGAAGAAATCCAATTACAGAAAACCTGCTCTCCTATTCTGCCTCTCACTGTTGTATTTTACAGTGCCACGTGCATCTTGACAAGCATGATGCAGTAGATTAGAAGTCCTACTGATTCATTGGTTTCATAGTGTTAGTGTTCTATATACAGTCAAGATGCTAAATAACACTTTATAAGTATTTAGAAACTGTGGTTCTAGCTATTGAAAAGCCTTTAGCCATCTGCTTGCTTTTTAATTTTTCTCATAAAAGGAAACAAAAATCACTTTAATATGTAGTCACATTATTTTCACCATTTCTCAGCTTCTAGGGTGATTACTCTGGAAAAATGCTGCGTGTTTCCCCAAAGCCTGGACATATCGTGACGCTTATCTAAAGAAAAAAGATGATATATTTTTAAAAGAAAAATGCTGACCTAGTTAGTAAGGCTGAAACCATTCATTAATTAGAAGTCATAATTGCAATTACATGGTAAAATTAATTTATCACGAAAATAATCCTATCAGTTTTCCTTTTTGGAAAAATGGAACCAAATGATTTTAGCAGCCTGCATTGCTTAAGGCAGATATTACAGTGATATTGGTTGAGAGTGAATAAAGTAATCAAATTTCATTTTGAAGATCTGAAATTCAGGGGCTGCATCAATGATAGTTCATATATTATATGAGTTTCAGTTGAGTTGTAATTCTGTAATTACGTGTAATATATAAAGCATATATGCACAGATAAATGCATAAAAGGAAAATAGTGTGCTGAAATTTAAAGAGTGAAGTGAAGATAACACGGCACATAATATATAGAAAAATTCATGTAATATGGCAAGTATGCTACAGCGTAGGAAAGTCAGAATGCCTTTTGTACCCTCAGGCTATTTAGACTTCCTTGATATTCAAATCTTAATGTACATTAAATGGAATTTAAGGAGGTCCACCTCACTGGACCTCAGGCAGACTTAGCAAGAAGCGCTCCTTAGGGATGCCACTTTATGTATATATTTGCAAAGATGTTATAGCCATGAAATATAGTCCTTTGATGACATCATAACTGTGAAATATGACTTTATTTTGCTCACTGGCAGTCAGAGCTTTGCTTTATCTGTATTAAGCAGTCTGTATGCATAAATAAAAAATACCACATACTGAAGCTGACTGTTGTAACCCAACATGGCCACCTTGAGTTGGAGTGCTCATTCCTCCATGTGATGCCCTATGAGTGTCTGGGAACTATTTGTAAACTACTGTCAAATATGGCAGTTTAACATTATCTTCTCCCCAGAAATGTGGTAATAACATAAGCACTGTGGGTATTGATGGGCAGCTGCCTGCCCAAATACACCAATTACTTATGCTAGTTTAAATTTTAACAGAGGGTAGACATGTTTTATCTTAAGATAGTCAGAATTTGTCTTGAAGGACCTAAAAATATATCATCGACATTTCTGGTCCTGTTGAAGTAAATAGAAAAGCACACACTGATGGCAGTGAATTTAATACCTACTATCTTAACAACTAGCAATCTATTAATAATTGATTAATTTATAAATGCACATATTGTTTATTTAAGGCTCACAAATACTCTGTAGGAGAAAGGCTCATAGCCACAGTAAGCAGACTGTTCGTCAGCCAGGACTTTGTTATGAACAGGAGGTAGGAACGAGTATACTCTTAAGCATCTGAAAAACTCTCAAGTCTCCAAGAAAGAGTTCATAGAACAGTGCAAGAAGTACATGCTTGAATCCATTTTTCCAGATTAACCAGGCATTTTTAGATAGGATTGATAAGTGCCTTTTTTTTTTTTTTTTCTTTTTTTCCCTCCAGGTGATAATGTATCTACATTTAGAAGAATGCCTTTTTAGGCTGCCATTCTGCGCAGCATTTATAAACTTGTAATTTGATGCATATGAGCATGATGTTGAACAAGGAAAAAACTACTCACATGCATTAAGTTAAGCACACGTGTAAGTGTTTATAGGATTGGGGCCTTAGGTCATAAGCTTTTCCCAGCAGAAGCTGCCTTTATCGTTGTGCTTTCTACATACTAAGTGAACTGCTAGCATGCACAAATTAATAGGGATGCAAATCTAAGCAATGCTAAAGGCCCCTTTCCACTCCTTTGACAAAGTAAATGGGCCTTAAAGTATGTCACTTCAGTAAGACTCTGAATACGATAATTAAGGAATTCAAATTGTATCTCGAGTTTCTGTGAATTACAGAACATAGTTTCATGGATTTATTTGATTTTTCTGACTTTCTATTTTGAATCTTCCTAATGCTTACTAAATTATTTGCATTTATATGCAAGATGGTTGATTCGTACATTAAAAACACCTTTTTTTTTAATTGAGAGGTAGGAGATTAAGTTTCAACATTTCTGTTCGGTTCACTTTCACAATGGCTGTGCATTGTTGATGCTGGGATAGTAAGGTCTGAGGTAACACATCAATTTTATAAATGAGAAGATGTTCAGATTTTGCAGTCTTCTTTCCTTTGCTTCTTAAAGGGTGTACTCGTATTTCATCGCTCTGATTACAGCTGTGAAATACAGACTCATGGTGGCATAATACACATTGGACTTGATTTATTTTTTTTTTTTAGTGCTAGGATTTCTGCAGTAGCAGTTTATATATTTTTGCTGCAACTTTCTGTATAAATATACTGATATAATGAATCGGGACTGTTTGAAGGGTGAAGGTGCTAAAATATTACCCAAGTGATATAGTGACCTATGATGTTCAGAAGGTTCCTAGGGGCAAATCTTTCCTTAAAGGAAACTCTAATGTTTCTTACATTCTATTTTGCAGGTTTTTTTTTGGTTGATTCTGTTTGTTTTTGTTGTTGTTTGGTTTTGTTTTGTTTTCATAAAAATGCGAAAAACTCTGAGGTAGAAAGTGTGCGAAACAGCATTACTTCTTGGCTTCTTCTTCTGAAGATCAGTCACATCTACTGCCTATTGCTTTAATTATTGTCTGAATCCAAGCAGTATTTCAGAACTATTGCTGTTGAATGATGATTTGCTCTAGCGTCAGCTGATAACCTTATCTTACCAGTTAAGGGGAATCAAAAGAAATTTACCCTTTTAAAGCTCATATTTTCTCTACATGAATTTCTCTAATTGTTTCTCATCTTGTGTATGTTTCATTGACTTTATTTCTTTGGCTATTTTTTACTTACTTTTCATTTATTGCCTTCCTTATGCAATGTTTGTAATAAAAAAGCAAGTCCATATATGCTGCTTTTAATTAACTTAACCCTATATGTCAGCATTGTGAGATAATGGGCATTAGGTTATTTATCCGAATAAATTTACTTCATAGGAAAAGTGTACTGCCTAACCTATGATACAGTTGTCTTTTGTAATAATGGTCTGATATTACTTACCCGTATTTGCCATCCCCACCCTCCTGCCAGCACTTACGTTTTGCTTCACATACAGTCACAGCACAGTGGTTATCGAGGTGGCAGTGCAGTGGTCCTGCATGGAACAAATGCTTTTACGCTGTGTTAACAAATGATTCGCAGAAAATTCATGCAGCCAACTGTCGGTTTCTCCAGTGTGCAACTTGTGCACGTGTGCTCTTAAAGTTTTGTTTCCTTAAGTAAGAAACAAAAAGGAAAGTTTTTTTTAGTTTTTCTATTCCCTTTTGATCAGTCGCAATTTCTGATATTCTCCTTTTATTTCCAGGTCTGATTTTGTTCACACTCTTCATTTTTGCTTTGCTCTGCATCCATTACCCTTCTGTCATTTATTTCCTTTGATTCTGTTAAAGTCATTTTTTCCATGTGACATAGTGTCTTTTGTATAATTATATAATATTTCAGTTTTGTCTTATGCCAAATTTGTTTACCTAGCTTTCTAAGTTTGGTTGCAGTGTTTCATGTAGTATTTGTCAAGGAGAGTGTAGTGAGAAATGAGCATGCTATTATTATTCCTGGCTCTGCTGTGTTTTCAAAGAGCATCTGTTGGTGTTCATTCGACTTTTTTTCCTTGGCTATGTATATAACACACGCATATGTATCATCAATTCAGTGAAAACACCACAGAGAAAATGAATTTTATGAAATTGGGAGGAAGTTTGCAGCAAACAGTGGATTATATTGGTGTTACATAGCTATCTCATCAAAAGGTAGCAAATGCACAAGACCTTTTGAGCTTTTCAATTTGAAAGAAAATGATTTCATTAGAAAAAAAAGAACCATCACTCTGGATGTTGGAGAATGCCAGAGCCTGATGAAACCAGCTGAAGAGACAAACTGAGTGTACGGATGCAGATTAGCCTTCAGAAGATGAGGGTGTAAAAGGGATTTAATGGTAGGATGGATTATAGAAATCCTTGTAACAATGTTAAATAATTATAGTTCCAGCCGAGATCAAAGCAGTGCTGATTGAACCCCCTCAAGCTGTTAACATGGAGTATCTGGAAGAAAAAAAAAAAAAAAAAAAGAAAAAAAAAAACCTCTGAGATTGGTCAGCCTGTGCTGACAGTGTCCTCTGATCTATGGAAGTTCTGGTGGTATTGAAGGTACAAGTTGTGGGGGAGGGAAAAATGGAGGGAAGAATTTATCAGGCAGAGTAGCATATTTGGGACGATTTTTTGTTTGTTTTTTAAGGGAGAAGAAATGGGTATTGTAATCAGTATTACTAGAGTTCACACGCTGATTGAAATTACAGTAAACTTATATACTATTGGCATCTTTCCATATTGGAAAAGGGATTAAGTTTCCTTAGCAGAACTCTGGTCTGTAACAGAAAATGATTAGGCTCTCTTTTTTTTTCTTTTTTTTTTCCTCTTCCCTCCCACCTTTTAAACTGTGATTCCTATATACATACCTGCCCAGCAACAACTATTAGCAGCGATAACTGGAAGAACGCCTTTGTAGTAGCGATATTTAGCTGCAGGCAGAGAGTACAGTTGCTATGCCCATTCAACAGCATTAAACATTTATTCTCATTGCCTTGCCTTCCTGGCATTCATGCCTGGAGGATTATGCTTATGCCTCTATTAATAAAAAAAGAGAAGTCAAAGTTAAATCCGTACAGTTTGGTGGCAGAGTGACTTGTGGCATAGCCAAAGCTTTTCCTTCTGTACAGCTGTCCGTAAACTGCAGAACATCATTTGTTTCAAATAAAGTAATAAAAAAAAAACCAACTCGTGCCACCTTGATGTGCATTTCCAGGGTATGCTCAGGGGCAGATCATGTCAGAGGTGTGTAATCAAAACCAAGGGTGGAAAGGACACCTTGTGGACCAGATCTGTCTGAAGTGATGATTTAACCTTGCACGCTGTTACTTTGTCCTGAGACTGCAGGAGAGAGAGAATGTCAGCACTGAATGGACACAAAGGATGGAGCTGTCAGACAGTTCCTTTTGGCGACAGCCACGCAGGGGGAAAGGTGCTTCGAGGAGGTACTGTCCACAGGACAGAAGGAGCGAGCCTTTGCATGCTGTTTGGCAGTGAGTAGCATGCAGCTGTCTTTAGACCTGCAGCTTTGGAAAGGGCAAGAGATGCTTATTAGGAAAAAGGGCTACAAAGTGTTAGGTTGCTGGACATGCCAAGAAATACATAGCTTCTTTCTATCTCTTTAGTTCTGTAAATGTATGCGTGTGACTGCATATTTAAACTGAAAGTGGCTACTTTGTCTCCTTTGTACATTCAGTGGACTAAATACAGTCAGAGTGTTCCAAAGGGCTGTTTTATGTCTGTGAGAATAATGATACGTGGCCAAACCCCAAACAATTATCTGATAACTGCGTGAGAAGCTGTAAGAATATTCTCCATATTTTGTAAGTGAAAGTTTGCATGAAGTGCTACTACTATTTTTTAATATCAAAAATAATTTAGGTTTTAGGTTATGAAGTGTTGTATATGACCTCTTTTAGGACTTTTGCTAACCTGTTAACTTAGTTAAACTGCTTTTTACTTGCTTAAAATCTGAGTAGTCAGCCTCCATGTGATGTGGATTTAAGAGCAAGAGGGCATTAAATAAGTCTACATCAGGGATGAAAACATGTAAATGGCACCATCTCCAGGGTATTTTGTGGCCATTTGCTGTAAAAATGTGACAGTTTTTGCAGGCATCTCAAAGTGTCTGTAGATCATCAAGTTACAGGTATGGACTCTGTGGCTCTATTTTTGGCCAAACACTATGGAAAATGTGTAAGACAGTCCTCTCATTATCCTTTGTGGCATTGTCTCACCTTGTGAGTTTAGATGCAGAAGATACTGTAGCTAACTTGAGCTTTCCTGTTGAATGAGTGATCTATGAAGAGATAAAAGTGATCTTGTAATTGCCAAAGCATCTTGGTTGAGCTCTGTTTAGATTTCTTACTCTATTTAACAAACAGCGCTTTGTAAAGATAAACACGTCTGCAGGAGCAGAGTGTATTTTTTAATGAAACAGAAGTTTACATTGCTGGGTAGAAACAAGTGATGCCATTAAGTCGGCTTTATGGCAATTGTATGCTAGTTTTAGGAGACCTGGCATCGATTAAGCAAGGATTTTCAAAGACAGGTAAGTGTGAGTTTATTTGGGACTATGGAGAGTTTTTAAATGCTGTCCAAGGATCTCACAAATCCATTTGGTAAAACAAGAATCTGAAGGAAGGATTTCAAGCTGCATAACATATAAATATAAGATTTAATATGAATATATTAAATATAACTATAAATATTTTATGGTACAGTTTTGGTTCTAATGAAAGCCAGCAGAAAAACAATGCTTTGGAGAAGAAGTAATTGTGTCACTTCTTGCTGTCACTTCAGTGATTGTGTCAGTGTGTGATAATGACAGTTAAACTCTCAGCAGGAGTTTTTATACTGGAAATAGGGAAGAATAGCTGGTGGGTTGTTTTATGTTTGTGTGTTTTGTTCTGGTGTTGTTGCTTCGGTGCTTCTTTGTTGCTATTGTTGTTTAGTAAGATTAATAAGGGTTAGAAAGAAGAAAGCTTCCAAGACAATAATTTTAAGGCCAGTAATTTAAGGCAGGAGTGGAGGAGAACAGAAACTATCAGGAAGGCTTCTTAACTTGAGAAGCTTCACAGTCAGAAGGAATGTGGCCATCAGAGAATGTGCAGAATCCTTTCTTTCGCTGCTGTAAAAAATGGATAAATAAAAGTAGGAATTGATGACAAGTCTTAAGTAATTCCATCATCAATCTGCGCTGCTTGACATAGTCATTCTGTTTGATTTCTCTGTCTTTTCCTTTCCCACTACAGGTTACCAACAAAGAATTAAAAAACAGACTTTTCCTCTCCCTTACCCATCCTTTCCTGTTGCTTTCAAATGTTTCCTGAAATTGCAGAGGAAGAGTTAATAATGGAACTAGCTCTTGTGATGTTACCAACCTATTCTCACTTCTTTTTCACACTTTAAACCCCTTCACAGAGGATTTTAGAATGGGAAAATGCTAAATCAGCTCTTTCCCTGTCCTCAGCTTCCGAGCTTTTTTTGTTATTGTGCTATGGAAAAAAGGATCAGACTCCAAACCGTTAAGCAGTAGCTGCATTTGGAAATAATCTAAAGCAAAAAAATATCTTTTTGCAATAAGGGACATCATTCTTCCTCTTTGTGTTCTGAAATGACAAATTATTGCTCCTTGACAGTGAATTTAAAATCAGATAACTAAGACTCACTAGATGATCTTTATCTCCAGAGCCTATGTAAATATGTTGTGCTCTGTGTTGTGCATATTGTTTGTAATAGGATGGTACAAGCTCAGAGGTATATTCAACTATGTAAATATGTGAATAACTCAAAGATTGGGCATTTTATATGTTACAAGAGGGGGAAAATACCTAATTTGACTTGGGAATATAGATATTTTCCTTTGACGTTACTATTTTAAACCTCAGTTCCTTTTAGCATACCTTGTTTTTGTTTAGATTATATTTACAGTATGAATGGTTCTAGATGTAAGTTAGAATAATTATAAAGAAGGCAACCTTGTAGGCAATTTATACTTCCTGTTATGAATACAAAAAATCCAGTTGTTTCCCACAGGCTGTGAAGACGCTGGAAAAAGAACTGTTGTTGCTGTTCACCTTACCGTTTTTTTCCTCTTTAGATATCTTCTGTTTAAATGTATGTATGGAGAGGAAAATAAACATTTTAGGCCTTGGTTAAATAGGCATATTGGAGGTAGTTATGGCTGGTGTGCCTCATCCACTGAACTTAGAGATAAATGCGTGTAGTATTTATAGATTAGATTATTATCATTATTTTTTTTAATGAGAGGTTATCATATTAAAAACAGTAGGAAATGCAGGTTATAGTAACCTGTAAGTAGGTTACTTATAAACTCAAACTTTCTGGATGTTTTAATTTGTTTCTCAAATTTTGCTAGAAAAATATTTGATCTGTTTTCCAAAGCATTAGTTTCCTTTTAAATTCACATTATGCAACTTTGGATGACATATGAAATATTTATTTAAATCCTTCACATTCTGCAGTGTCCCTTGCCATATGGTAGCTTATTGATGTTCTACAAAGTAGGAAACATCCCTCTTATTCTGATTTTAAGATATTCTGGTATCTTATAGATTCTAATCAAAATTGCAGAAAATGTGTCAGAATGTAATCCAAAATGCATTTTTTTAGTCTCAAAAATAGGATTTAAAGCTATATTCAAGATGAGGGCTTGGCCACTGGCCTTCCTTCCAAGATTTTTTCTTTATTTGAATTACTATTTGAATTTCTATTTATGAGATGGGCACCAATTTAAACCTTTTTAAAACCAATGTAAACCTGTGCTCAAATACTAGAATTAACTTTCACAAACTCCTCATAGTAGTTTACTAAATGCTAATTGTAGTGATTTCGTATACTCCATTGTTAAAATTGGTCACACTTACATGGTGGATATTTGTACTTTGAAAGGACAGAGCATGCATCAATCTTTGTTTTCCATATGGAGCAGAAGAGGCCAGATTGAAAGATTACCTCATGTAATTTTTCATACCTGTTTCCATTAATCTATTAACAACGCTGTAAATATCTGTCTTATGTGCGCATCTTAAAATATATTCACAACCCATCACTGGGTCATAACTGGGACAGATCACTTCTGTCATATTGTCTTATACCATTGTTTTGGTCACCTGCTCAGTAAACAAACTAGGACAGATGCTCAGGTAGGGAAAAAATCCAACAACACAACAGACTTAGTCCTCAATCCCAGTGTTCACTAGCTTTAATGTTGTACATTGAGAACAGGGAAATCCCACAGTACTTAGCATAGATAGAGGTCATTTCATTTTCATAATGCTGTACTTCATTATTAATAAATCTATATAGACTCAACAGAGTCTATATAGATTCATATAGAAACAAATTGCCAGATCATCTTTTTTATTGTGTACCAAATTCCCATAATTCATAAGCAAGTAGGATATAGGCAGTGTCTGTGGATTATTTTATATAAATTGGAATTTAATTTCAGAGTCAAGCCTGCTTATATTTCAAATGCTTCTCTTCAGTGAAGTTCTGCACTGATGTGAATGCTCAACCCTCCTTGCCCCAGTCTTCACCTTGAGTGGAGAGCAGCTTTTAAGTTAAAGTACTTGGTCTTCTGAAAGCTAGCTTCGCTTGAGCAATTTGTCGTCAGGTACTTGCATATACACTGAGCTTGGGAGGAACTTGGAGGGGCTCATTTTGCATCTCTAAATGCCATCCCTAATGAGTCTTGTGGTGCTGTTGGCTCAACTGGGAGTGTAGGTTATGACGTTGGTTGCCAGTCACGTATAAATAATATGTGTTTCATGTAGTCTGAATTAGTAAAGATATCTCAAGGTGGTAGATACAACAAATCTTATAGCTTTCCCTTTTCTCTCAGCAGACTCTGAACTGTAGCCCTCTCTGTAAGTAAAGGGGGAAGATTAATGAGAAGATTGTTGTGGTGTAGGTTCCTAAGGAGGCAGTTACCATCCTGTTTATCAGTACCACTCAAAATAACATCTTCTTAGCACTGAAACAGAGATTTGGAGAAGAACACTGTATAAAACAGCAAACATTCCAAAGGTATCAGAGCAAAATCTGAGCAACTTTCCCGCCTTCTGAAGCTGGTGAACCAGTAGCTTGTCATCGTGGATGTTGGTCTTCAACTTTCTTACTCTTGATTCTACTTTGCTGTTGCTCTCTGTTCTGAAAGAGGCTGTAGAGAACAACATCTAAATTGGATAGCGCTCTTCGGATATAGCAGGATGGATTTGGCCCTATCTGGCGCATACAGTATTCAGAACTGTGTGCAATAGTTGCAGCATGCAGCCTGTGCAGCAATATACTTACTCTCTGTCTCTTCCTTATACACAGTTTCTAAATCATCAACAGTCCACCTCTACAGCCTTAACTACCTGGATTTAAAATTTGCCTTGCTCAGTGGATTACTTTGGCTCAGGAGAAAATAACCAGGGGGATAGCAGAGCTGTGAGTACACACATTTCTTTCCATGATTCAGAGGTCTGCAGCAACTCAGTCAAAAATAAGAGACCTTCTATAAGCAAATAAAATGTGAATTGAATGCAAGTTTTCTGATTTATCTAAAAACATTCGCAAAGTGTACTTCATTTCTTTTACTACTGCAATAAAATAATTTTACAGTTAGTAACATATAACTTACAGGAGTGACAAATTTGGTACTTAAAAAATATTTAGGTTAAAAAAACCTGTCACTTCTAGTAAGTCATTTTTAGAGTGTAATCACTTTAATTCTCCTCTCTAATTTTATCACCAAGAGACCAGCTCTGAGCCCCCTAACCTTCCGTAAAGAATCTCAGCACTGCTGATTGTTGTGGCTCCCAGACAGAATGACAGAATGGAGATTGAGATTGGCTTGACTGATCTGGGAACATTGGAGACATTTCTTAGTATCTAGCAGCGTAAGGAGTAGATAAACATCATCAATGTCAGGTCACTCGAAGTCTAAGTTTAACATAAAACACTAAATTATTGGGAAATACAGCATGAAACTTACGATACATTCTTCTTGGGCTGGAAACACTGTATGTAGTGACAGTAATACTACACTGGCTCAGTTGTTGATTTAAAGAGCTGTTTACTGCCCTTCAGAAGACAGGCTGTTGGAGCTATACTGAGAATATCTATTCTCTTAGATTAGTCTTACGTAGTTACAGTACGGAAATGTGATTTACATTGCAGTGTTACTGATGAGAGTCACAGAGGCAGTAGGGGAGCATGCAGTTTCACTTGCAGGCTAATCCAGAGCTACTGGATACCAAACTAACGAAGGACTGCTGCCCCCCTCATGCAGTAAGAAGCTGTGAAGCTTTTTGGTCCACCTTTCCAGTGCTTGTTTTTGTTTCATACATCTCTTGGGTTTACCATCTGATGTTTCACTGGAAACTTGAACCACACTGGATGAATAGAGAAGTTCCAACTTTCTTTTAGGAAGCAGTTTTGGAGGTGAGAGATGAGGGTTGGAATCTCCTCAGGGTAAATGGGAGTCAGATGCTCCTAGATTAGGGTTTATTTGAATGATGGTCACCATCATAAATTCAGTCATGAGAAGATGTCATGGAGCTCTGCTCCGTGCCTTACTCTGTTCTGTTTAGGTGTGTTTGGCTCTGAGGCTAAGGAATGTCTTTTTCTTTTTGAATTTTGATATATTTAGAGGTGTATTAACCTATTACCCCCGAATGCAATTGCATTTGTGTTTAGACACGTATAGAATCAGAATAAAGGGAGTTCTAGATACATGCAGTGATAAGCAGCGACTGGAGTGAGATTTTCTACATTCTTTTCTTCAGTAATCTTGCTACCTATATTCCACTGAACTTCAATTAAGAACTAAATTATTAAGACTTGACCCCGTCTTTAGTTCTGATTTGTATTGAAAATGTGTTTTACATATCGGAAAGAAAAAGCATGAGTAACTGACATGAGTTATGAATAAGAGGAAAGCTATGTTTTTTATTTAGATTACTATGCAAGACATTTTTCTTTCACTGATAATGTTTTTTAAATGTAATCAGACTTTTTAATTCAGGAGGGCATTGATTTATGGAGACATTAAGTATTAATGTATCAGTTATTAATTGATAGTTTGTCATTAATAGCTATGAATAATGCCACTATTTAGAATCATAAGATAGTTGGATTGGAAGGCACATTCAGAGGTCATCTAGTCTTACACCTTGCTCAGAGGTAGGCTAACTTCAATCATATTGCTCGGCGTGATCCCCAGTCGAGGTTTCAAAGTCTCCAAGAATGGAGATTCTGCAGACTTTCTTAGCCATGTTCAGTGTTTGATTTTCGTGTTTAACTCTTCCATATTTGACTACTTTTTGTGTGTGTGTGCGTGTGTGTGTGTGTGTGTGGATTGTTTTTCTTTTTTTTTTTTCTAGTTAGAATTTTCTCCGTTACAAGTTTTATAGTTCTTTTTGTCTTCTCCCTGGGCACCTCCAATAGGAGGGTGACTTTATCATGACTTTAGCCACCCATTAAGACAACATCTAAAACCTCTTCCTGTCCTGAAATAGATCCAGCTCTCTCAGTCACCCCTTTCTTCAGCTCCCTGTCAGTCTTCCCACTGACTCAAACCAGTATGTGGTTGCTTCTCCCGTTTATTGTACTCACTCAAAGTGTACACACACTTTTTAGCTGATTTACTATTCAGGTGATCAATACCCGACCTGTACTGTTGCATGTTGCTAACCTTACTCAAGTGCAGGACTTGCTTGAACTTCATTAAGTTTCTGTCAGCTGATTTTTTCAGGTTGTCATGGTTCTTCTGAGTAGCAGTCTTGGCTTCTGGTGGTTTTGAACTGCTGCCACCAATTTGATGTCATCATGGCTTTCTTCTCTATTGTCCAGGCTTTGAATAATGATATTAGACAGCGCTGGCCCCAGAATTGACTTGGGAGATGCCATTAGTAACTGGCCTCCAGCTGGACTTCGTACCACTGTTAACAGTCCTCTGGTTAAAGTGGATCAGCCAGTTTTTTTTACCAACATTGTGGTCTGTCTATCCAGTTGGTACTTAACCATTTTGCATATGGGAATTCTACGTGGAAAGACTTTTTAAAGTCAAACAATATCCAGAGCTGTCCTCTCACCTGCTGAGCCAGTCATCCCATCACACCAGGCGATGATGTTGGTATTCCTGACCATCTTCTTGTCCTATTTTTGCCTTGTCACGACACTGAGAAGGATTTGTGTTGTAGTGTTTTTGAAGATGTAGTTCAAGTTGAACAACCCGTAATTCCCTGGATCCTCCTTCTTTTTTTTTCCTGATCAGTTGGTATAACATTTGCCTATTTCTAGGCTTTGGAATGCTTCCATTTGCGTATTTCTAGGCACGAGGAGACTTCCCTCTTCACAGCTGCCACAGCATTTCAAAGGTAGTAGAAAATGGATTCAGAATGACATTGGCAAGCTCCCTCATCATCCTTAGGTGCAACACATGTGGTTTCATGGAGTTTGATTTGTACTGTTTCCTTAAGTGCTGCCTTACTCAGCCTTCCAATCTTGTAGATCACAGTCTAGATTATAACTAGATTCAGAAACCCAAGAAGCCTGAGAGCACAACTTAGAAGTAAAAACTGAACTGAAGGTTTTCGGTGCCTGAGCCTGTTTCATGTCCTTTATCACTGCAACATCTATCCCACTGAGTAGCAGGCCCACTTTTTTGTGATTTTAATTTTGGTGCCTATGTGCTTGTAGGCATGTAACTTACTGCCCTTCAAATCTCTCCCTGTTTTCAACTCCAAGTTAGAATAGCATTTCAGCAAATACGGAGATGTTCCTTTTAATTTTGTTTTATCTAAATTTAGTCATCTAAAAGTTAGTTTAAGGTAGTCTTTAATCAATGGAGTAAGATAAACACCTTGACTCCTTCCATTTTTAAGATAGTTATCTACATGAAAGGGGATAATTTTATCGCTTGGATTGTGATTCAGTTTACTGCAGGAAAAACCTGGATGAGTATCATGAATTTAGACATCTAGATTTTAGACAGTTGAAGTTAATGTTAATCTCAATTCAAAAAGCTGGTTTTTGAGTCCTCCTTATAATTCTTCTGTTCTTTCCTGAATTGACTTGATTCCTAACTAATGTCAGAGTAACAGTAGTATTTTTTCCCATTTCTTCTTTCATGATAATAGCCATGCTGTTTAATTTGCAGGATCATGGAATAAGATTATTTAAATACAAGAAAAGGAAATGGGAATCAAATTCTGCTTTCCTAATTTCAAAATTGATTGATTTCTTTTAGTGTACGTTTAATGTAGTATTTTTGTTTCCTACATATTTGGCTGCACATCGTATTTCCAACTAATAATATCAGGAAACACTTCCAGCAAAGTCATTCTTGTTCTGAGAGTACAGAGAAACAATACCAAGATGCTTTTTAATGTTTTACAGGGAAGGTAGTTTTGGTGAATTGAAAAATAAGAAAAACAGAATTTCATAAGATTTCTTTCACTGCTACAAAAAAGTGTTACAACTATCTATAGAGCTAAAACATCTTAAATCTTGTTTGTCTTCTTTCACGCAGAGCTGCTTCATGACTAGGTCACATGTGGGAAAGTCTTTTCTTAAACAGAATAACAAAGTTAGTTCTACATATCTTGAAATATCTGCAGCTTGCTTTTCTCTTTCTTTGCACTTGAGCAGTACTGTTACAGTTACAGTGTTCGAGAATGATAAGTTATCAAAATTCTGGAAATCGTGTTTATAACCATAAGATATGTAAGAGAAGTAAAACAGTGATTGTTTCATTTTTTTAACTTTTTTTTTTTTTTTTAATGTACGTCCCACTGAATGTGTAAATGCATCGTTGCCTGGGGATTTTGCAGCTATGCAATTAATGTTTGTAACATTATTATGGTTTATTACAAAAAATAATAATGCACCTGAACCTCAGGGTACAAATATGATCACTCATCAGGGACACATGAAATAGCTGTTTCCACAGCCTTTATTTCTAGTTGGAACCGTGCTCAGTTAAAACAACCAGGGACAAGATCTTGAGATGTAAACAATGAATTGGTTTGATGCTGAACCTTTGATGATATTGTCTCTGTAGAGCTTAACTGTGTAAAGTGGAACATGTTTTCAAAAGCCACCAGAAGTGGCTGAGTCAGAAACTCTAGAGAATGACATACACTGAGCTGCTTCCTTTATGGCATTAGTATACTATGCAATACAGTGCACTTTTCTACATATTGGATGCTATGTGATTATGCTAGTCTCATTTTCTCTTGGAGCTTCTTTTATGAAGTTGTATATATCATGAGAGCACAGTAGCCATAAGTCACTTAGAACCCTGTTTGTTCACCAAATTCATTGCAAGTAAATGCAAGCTATATAAGCACTTACTATAAGGGTTATCCTTGTAAGATACAGTTGTTTTCTGTTTTGTTTCTTTTTTCTCTTCAAATTTAAAGGCATTTACTTCATTAGGCTGATGTGAGTAGCAAGATAATGCTTTATGCTCTGTTAAGAACTCACATTTAAAGGAGTCTTAAATGTGGTTACTCTATTCTTCAATCTCTCTTATGTTTTGATAGAGAAAAAGAAGGAACACTTTAAAGTGCTGTGTTAGTGTTTGATATTTTTCCCATCATCTCCCTTCTCTTTGGGATGATGTTTCATCTGTGCATTGATAAATGTAAATTCTGCTTTAATAATAGTTGTATTTACAACTGCTTGTTGTATCAGGATGCATCAGGATGACAAAGTATGGTCATACTGTCCTATCTGGTTTATCTTTTATCTTATGATTAAAATCAGTATCTTCAATATAGCAACCAGTTTAATAATAATGCTTCTTCCTGCTGTGCCAGGAATGAAAAATCTAAATTGTCTTTTTTTACTGAAAATTAACTTTAGTTTCTAGAGTATTTAAAAATAAATCTTATAAATAAAATGTGTAGGTAAATTTCAGAATTGTTATATTCATAAGTTTATAGGCCAAGAAAGAACATCCAGTTTGAATAGCAATAAATCACAAGATATATTTTAGGCAGAGTTTAGTTGAAGCATAGCATACTCTTAAAACAGTATGCTGTTGTACAATAATTTAGGTTGGAAGGGACCTCAGGAGTTGTCTGGTCTAGTTTCCTGCTCAAAGAAGACCAAATCTTTATCTTGCTAGATCTTGAAAATCTCCAAAGTTTGAGACTGCACATGCTTTCTGGGCAACCTGCTCCAATGCCTCACAGTCTTGACAATGGAAGAAGTATCTCCTCATATCCACTCTGAACCTTTCTTGTTCGAATTTACATCCTTTATTTCTTGATCTCCGTATACACAGCATTAAGAATTCTACCTCTTAATATTTGGAGCCTCTTTTTCCTGTAAGCCTGCTCTTCCAGACTGTCCAGTTCATACTGAATGGCTGTGCTTGATTTTCCTCCTAATTCTGAATCATCTGCAAATTTGACAACTGTGCACACCAGCATGTTCTCCAGTAATTGATAAATACATTCAGCAACACGGTTCGTAGTACAGATCCTGCAGTACATCTGTTATAGAATCATATAGAATCACTGAAGTTGGAAAAGACCTACAGGATCATCCAGTCCAGCCATCCATCAGTCACTAGTGGCTCTTACTAAACCATGTCCCTCAACACAGCATCTAAACGTTACTTGAACACCTCCAGTGTCAATGACTCCAACACTCCCTTGGGCAGCCCATTCCAGCACCTGTCCACTCTTTTGGAAAAGCAGTATTTCCTAACATCCAGCCTTCAGGATTAGTAGGACCAAGCAACTGCTACCATTTGCACCCAAATTTTACAGAATTACGGAATTACAGAATGACTGAGATTGGAGAGGGACCTCTGGGGATGTTTGATCCAATTCCTCAGCTCCAGCAGGGCAGCTGAGATTGCTAGACTGTCTGGCACTATGTATAGATGGTTTTTGAATACCACCATAGAAGTATACTCAGCAAACTCTGAGCATCATATTGAGTGCTGAGTCATCCTCATAGTAAAGAAATGCTTCCTGATGTTCAGTCAGAACCTTCCATGTTTCACTTTGTACTGATTACCTCTTGTAACTGCATTAGGGTACTACAGAAAAGAGCCTGGCTCTATGCTCTCTGTACCCTCCCTTCAGGTAGTTATGAGATCTACAGTGACACTTCTCCAGGCTGAGCAGTCCCAGCTTTCTCAGCTTCTCCTCATAGGAGAGGTGCTCTAGTCCCTTTGTCCCTTCATAATCTTTGCGATCCTTCTCAGGATACTCTTCTGTATGCTCATGTCTGTCTTATGAGGAGTCCAAAGTGCTATGAACATAATACTTCATAGTACTCACTAGTACTGAGTAGAGGAATTTTAAGTTTTGAACTTAAATTTTCTATATATAAGCTATATGTAGAGAGATTTAATTTTTTTTTTTTTTTTTATATTATAGTTTTTATTGTTTTGATTCAGTATTGGATAATTCTTTTACATTAAAGTAGGCTGGACATTTTAAAATTTGCCTGCCTGCAGCTTCCAGCCATTTTATTACATCTTTGCTCTATCCGTGTTGGCTTGATCAAGAGGTCTACCATCATATTTCTGTTCTCCTTTCAGGTATGTGTATGTCCAAGTCAAACCATAACATTATTTTTTATAAGAGACAAAGATTTAATTTCTTAACTCATACCATAAGACATAGTTTCTGACATTTTTGTTATTGTCATGTCTTTCCACTAAACCTCCTCTAAGCAGCCCCAGGATGAATGTACTTTTCCTCTTGGAACTGGGCACAGAATTCTTGTACACCCATGTCAATGCCACCTTACACAGCTAATATAAATTTTTTACTGCTCCACAATACATGTTTCCATTGCTACTGTTTGGTAGCATTATTTACTGTTTAGCTCATTGCCACTTCTGGGTACTGTGCTCAATTATAAAATCCTGTTCAGCTGATAACAGACCTGAATCCCCAAACATTTTTTCACTAGCAGTGCTTCTAGGAAGGGAGTTCCCTGCACTGTGGGTACATTTGCCACTATCTGGTCCTGTGGGCAGTATGCTTTTCTGTGTTGCAATACACATGAACTGAGAGCAGGCAGCCAGCTCATTCTGCTGTCCTTCATTATCCAGTTATTTTGTTGTCCACAGACTTTATATTTAAATTTCTTTGTTCTCGGTCATTTGTACGAATAGTAAGTACTGAAGAGTCAAAAAGCAGAGCTTCCCAGACTTCTTTAGAAGTACAACCAATCAGTGACTAACAAATTTCGTATTTGTCATTTGTCCAGCTTCCACTCAGCTTTATTTTTTCACTATTCATGTTTTACCCCTAATTAAAGAGGAATATCATGTTAAGTTGAATACTTTACAAAAGTGTCAATGTAATAGTGCTAACCTATGCTTTCTATCAGTTAAACATAATTCCGTTGATAGAAAATATAAAGTTAATATTTTAAAATATTTTCCGTAAACACATGTCAATTGGCACTAATTTTATTACTTCTATTTATTTTTGTATTAATTAAGCTCTATGTCATCTGTTCCATTGCTTTGCTGTGTATCAATATCAGACTGGCAGGACAGTTATCCAGGTCATCCCCTTTCTGTTTTTTAAGTATTGGCACAGCATAAAGTTTTCTTTCCAACAGTTGTAAAAATGAGTCATATACTGGCTATGAAAGAGTTTCTTTTTAAAATAAATCTTCAAAAAACAGTCTTTGGAATTAGTTGCGTAAAAAATTATAGAATAAAAAAAAAGGAATATCAAAGGAAATACTGGAAATAAGTAGCATTCACAAACATGGTAACCTGATCAGGATTGTCAAGGAAATAACTGAACAGCTGAATGAAGTAATTAATTTCAGTAACCTTAACTATTCCAGGGCATGTTGCAAATGAAATATTTGGAAAGAAAAGCTCAGAAACCATAGTGAGTTCCTCACCGATTTGAGGAGTGGGTATTCAGAAGGCAATCCTGAAGTCAGTGAAACTCCTATGTTCACCAATTGGAATGAGTTCTATATGTGAAAGTGTTATCACGAATGCTAAACTAGCATCTCTAAGAAGGAGGCTTTGTGTCTCTTTATATTGGGTATTTAAAACCTGAATCATGTATTACTGAAAAAGAAATCTGATACATTTGTATTTTAATAAAACATCTGATACTTATGAAACCATACTCCCAAACTGATTAATTCAAACTGGCATAGATGTGAACACAATCACTTGGAGAGAACCTGGCTCGAGAACTGTAAACAAAAGATTCTTATAAAATGATCAATTATTTAATTTTTGGGGCACCATCTGGTAATGATGTAAAGAGATCTGTTCTTCACAAGGTTTTATTTATTTGATTTACTTAATAACTTCATTAATTATTTGAATAAAGTTATTAAGTTGTTACAGAGCTTTAGAAATTTTTGGAAAAAAATGTATGTTTCTTTTGTTGGTTCAGAATCTACATATGAATTAAAATATGAATTAAAATATAGTTCTGCGGTTCCATTGAGAACTAGTTATGTTCTGGGTCAGACATGTCTGGATAGCAGAAACATACTGAGAAATTGGAGGATTTCATGGAGAAAGAAGAGGATTGATTGGTAGCTGTACAAGATAAATTTGTGAAAGATATTAATAGGTCCAATACACTGGATTTGCATAAGAAATGTGTTAAGGCTCTACCGAGCAGTCTTGTATATTTAGAACTGTATCTGTTTGTGACAGTGGCCAATGGATACGTTTGGAAAGATTGTAAGCATGTTAGCTGGACAGCGATATTTCTGCAGGCATTCCTAGTCATTTTCTGGAATTGTGAACTTTCCACCTTCCTTGATCAGAGATTGTATCTGCAAAGTAGTGTTTGATAATTTGATGGGCTTTTCTTTTATAAATTTCTGTTATTGCTCTACCTTTGGCTTTCATGCTGTTGCCCTGGTGTTGTATGGAAAAATAATTTTCTTTGGGTGTATTTTACACCTTGTTTGATTAATTTATTCGATGATCTGCAGTTCCATAAGCGTAAGAAATAGGAATGTTTATTGCTCTGCTTGCCATTCATGTTTCTGCCTTATCAGCACTACTTACTTCTTTTCCAACTCTACAGAGAGCTTACAGTTCTCAGAACTCTGAGAATTAAAAAGTAAAATATTTTATTTACATGAAATGCAAGGTAAATGTAAAGTCATGAAACAAAACTACAGCTTTGATTTGAACTGCTGATCATAGACATCATGATTTCATATACATATACCTTTGTATGCAATATAAAATTTAACAGAAAAAAATTAAATGCCTGGAAATTTCTGGAACAGTAGGCTTGACCTACAGTTAAGCAAACTGCAGTATGTGCCTCTACAATCTGTGGGGCAGCATGAACAGAGATATCTATTGCAACTTTATGTTTGACTCTCCTGATACCACTGCTCAAATGTTAGATTACAGTAATTTCAAAACTGTAATAACAGGAATAATGCAATTTAAAATGTTATTTGAAAGATGGATCTGGCTGCTTATTCCCTTATTGGGCAATGTGTTATTTTCCCCCACAGTCGTTGGGTAGGGTTTTCTTCATTGCAATTCAGATGTTGCACATGGTGGAGAACCTCAGCACTTACAGCTCTTTCACTGTTCTCTGGATCTTTCCACTAGGAGGTTTTATTTTCCTGTGAAGCAGGAGGAGCTCCTTGGTGATGGCTTGTACTATAGACTTAGGCCTAAGAAAGAACTTTCCTTCACATTTTTTGTTTTTTGAACAGCTGTTTTTTTTCTATGCATCGTGGTTGCATTACAGTGTTTGTGCCTTTTTAGCCATGAAATGTTTCTCAAGTGTGTTGTGTTGTTGTTTCTTGTTTAAAAAAAAAAAAAAAGTGAATGGTTTCTGGTAGCTGTGATTCTCTGCCCCTAATTAATGTGACAGATTGTGTTGTTTTGTAATCTGATGTCCCTTTATAAACTAAAAGGCCTTTGTTAGTTGTACAGAGAAACACAGTGAGGAAATAGAGGAGTGGCTTCTGCAACTCCTTTGTGTCTCTTCAAAAAGAAAAAGCTTCAACTTGCTTTCTCTGCCAGAATTTACTTAATATTGAGTGACAAATGTAGATAGATAAGAGCTTGAGTAACCTTCAACCTAAACTGCAAACTGGGAAATCAGACATGGGTAAAAGTGGGAGAACCCTTGGCTGGGTCCCTCTGAAAAGCTTCTGTGTGTTGTGCATGCCTCTATAGGATAGTTCTTAACAACTGTATTCACTTCAGGAAACCATGCTTGAAGCATGGAGGAGAATGGATGGCCCTGGGGAAGGAAACAGGAGGATGAATGTCCTCTGCACAGTCCCGCTCTTTCAGGATGTGCTGTGCTCAGCTGAACTCTTGATACTTGTGCTCAGCATTAGCTGCACCTCCAGCGGTACCATAGATGGCCACCTTAGGTACACATTAAAGGTTGTAGTGGGAGTGCATGATCCTTTCCCGTGGACATTTGTATCCATCCTTTTTCCTCTCCTCTGTCAAAGGACAATGTGAAAGAATCCATGAAAAGCAATTCTTGCAGAAATCTTACTACTTGTGCTGGTTCTTATAGAAAGAAATAAATTGGAATCTTTCCTTCCTGTTTTATTTATTATAGTAAAGGCGCAGCAGTATTTGCTTTGTGTTATCCTCTGCAAGTGTTTATTAATCTAAATAACTGAACTTCAGTTATCAGAAAATTCTTGTGCCTGCTTAGACCACTAAAGAAAATATACAGTTAGTAGATGCTCATTGAGCATATATATGCTCATTTGGGGGGAGAGCTCACAAAAGTTTTTGGGCTCACTTTAGCTCAAAAATTGTGTATTTTCTAATAGCTATTTTTCACAATATTTAAGGTATTTAGCAAATTGTTACATATCCCATTGAATTTCTGTGCAAGTCTGAATTCAGTTTTGTAAAGTAAGGGGATCTTTTTACCCCTTAAAAATTAGTCCTTGCATGAGAATGAGTGTTAAGAAACATTAATGTCTGCCCTACGCAGTTGGGATAAGAAGAAAATCACTGTATAGGTAAAATAACACTCAATCCACTTACAACCTACCTTAGTTGACAGTGTCGAGCTAGTCGTAACATGGATTTTCTCAGTGTATATGTTCAACACACTACAGTTAGGACAGATGTTCAGTTGAAGTCCTAGAAAAAGATGATAACTTAAGATTTCCTATTTTATAATGTTTTGTTACTGTAATATGTCAGTGCTTTAAGAGCAGAAGTTTCATATTTTTTCAGCCACTTGAAAACTGTTTCCTCTGCTTCTCATGTACTGTTTTTTCAGATATTTAAATTATTGTTTGGGTTTTCCATACTCATTACTTTTCTTTTTGTCACATGGTCATTGCCATTTTTATTTTTGTTGTTTATTTCCTTGGTATGGTTTGTTATATTTCCAGTATTTCTCTGAGATGTTTTTGCTTTTGTGTTTGGAAAAATGGCTGCTTGACCAAGGAACTATGCTTGCATGATTAAATTGCATCATATCTTTTCCCTTGCCCATGGAGAATCCTGTACGTAACCTGGCTTTTCCTCACCTCTCAGTCAAAATCTGCATCATTTCATAGTGAGAACATTAAAACACACAATAATAATAATAATAATAAATGTTAATCAAAAAACTGCATGTGTCTTTCTGATTGTGCCAGTGTTGTGGTATTCAATTATGCAATTTTCATTGGCATATTAATCATCTCTTCAACAAACAAGCCGGCGTTAATTAAAGCAAACCATGGATAAAGACATGTTGCCGGATCATCATTCCGTTTATCACAGCACACAGGCTGGCCGTTAAGTAAATTCTGGACTGTGAGATGAATTTCAATGTTGGCTTCATCTTTTTTTGTTGGAGTTTGAATGCAACTCATCTAACAACAACAACAAACTTCAGGCTTCACAAGAGAAAGATGAATTTATTTGTAATTAATGGCAAAAGAAGAAAGATAAAGTAGTTGCATGCTTCTAATGGGAATTAGGGTATTTGGAACCAAACCATTTTTGAAGATTTCTTGCTCGTTCCACTGCTCTCCCTCTTACCCTTGTTTGAGTGTCAAAGCCCTGAGAACAAGGAATAAGTGAACTCTCATCTACCTGTATAAATTTAAGTTTCATTTTAGCTTTGGAGTAATTAGTAAACTGATTGGCATTATATATGTAATATGTGCAAAGAGAGAAAATGAGACAATCTGTTTTAGTTCTGCATGCAAGAGCGAGGTGAGAGAGAAATGCACTTGTATCTTTAGAGTGAAAATAGCCTACAGTTTTTTTTTTTTAGCAAACAACAGTTGCATGATATAAATTAGAGCCCCTCTCCCACTCCCCATCCTCACCTCCCCTTGGAAATGGTGCCTTCAGTGCTCCAAAAATATATGATAAAGAACACTTTCTAAAATACCTGTAGGTTTATTGAACAAATATTTGTAGGATGGTCAAATGTTTGTAAGACCTGAGCTTAGGAGGGCGAACTGTATGAATAGTTACTGCTTAGCATAATAATACTTATTGTATTTTTAAAGCTTTATTAAAGGGACTGTTGAGAGAGCAGCAGAAGGTTCATTTTATTTGTATGTTGTTTCATTTGAGCGGAAAAAACATTTTATGGCTTCAGCAGTGTGAAGTACATGCTTCATCCAGCAGGGATAGCTGACAGTGGCATACAGTGGCTTGTTGATTACTTGTTTTATCTGTTTCTATCCCAAACACTAAACTGTCACAAGAATTATTTATTAAAAAAATGTACTTTAGTGTATATTTTTTCAAAAACAGCTTTACAAAGATGTTGACTAAGTTATGTTCTCACGGAATAGTTTTCTTTAGTGTGTTTGCTATGAAAAATGCATAGAGTGTACAGAAGCTGTAGTAGTCATGTCTCCAACCAGTTAAGAGTGCCGTGGGCAGTAGCAGTAAAAAGTGTCCTTTCCTGGATGTTCACAACAGTCTGATAGTTTACATACCTGACCTTCCTGTCTTCTTCTGATAATCAGATCTATGGGCTGCTTTATATTAGACTGTCTATACTTGAAACTTAAGAGTATACATGCTGGAAAATGTAGAGGTTTATTTTGGGAACAAAGACTGTTATTTAGCTAAATAATAAGATTGTCTATGCATTTTTGTTGTTGTTCGTTCGTTTGTTTCTTAAAGCAACTTGCAACTTTATGGGAAATTTAAGAGATTCATTTCAGTGGGGGTTTATGTTGCAAACAGGTACAGTTGCTTTCTTGTGGTAAATTACTCACTTGCTATGCTCCTGAGCAGCGTATACTTTTAACTCAATGCTGTCTTCAGAGAGGATGAATAGTCTTCTGTGAATGAATACAGTCACAGCTCGACAAAGTAAACCAGTTCCCAAAGAAGTAAAGATACGTATCTTTTTTTTAGAAATGGATTTTATGTTTGATATATTGTTGGTATGTAGTAAAGAGGAGAGGGAGCAGAGCGGATTTTACTGAGACATTTTTCTATGCAACATTATTTAGATCTGCGGATCTAGTTTGGACTATGTAATTGTGTGATACCTCAGACTGTTTCTGCAACATGTCTTCGTGTTCATGCTACCTCAACTACCTCTGTCACATACAAAGAATAGACAAAGTAGACAGACGTGATCAGAACAGTAAAACCCAGTTCTCACTGAATGAGGGTTTAAGTAAGACAATTTTAAGTAAGGACTCTGCTTTCTCTTATGTTGCCGTGTCTGTTGCTCATGTAAATGCATGAGATTACCTAGTCTATCAAACATGACAATTCTGCATACACTTACTCTATTAGAACTTCTGATAACAATCTGAGGTCTTAAGAGGTCTCTTTTGGACCAGCTTTGCTTCAGATTATTAAGATCTGCAGTAAAGGAACAGAGTTAAAGACATGATTATTTTCAAATTCTACTTTAAATATAGCAAATCATTTTTAACATCATAAATTTCACCTGTTTGAAAAATAACACTATATTTCAGGAGAAATGAATGTTTTGTAAGGTATTGTAAAGATATTCAATATATAATGCATTTGATTTTCTTCTTCTGTGTTGTTTTTTGTTTGGAAATATGTTTGAATCATTTTAAGTCCTATTTACAGTATAAATCAATGAAATTAGGTTAATGATTTTTAATAGCTTCAATCTTACTGCAAAATATGTTAATATGGTCTGTAATTCCCACTGCATATTGTTGAACAATGGAAAAGTTTAGTAGGGTTAAAATGGATTCTGATTGAACTAGTTAAATCATTACATTGTTTAACAGAAGGCTAGAGGTACATAAGTCGAAGTAAATTCTTCTTGCATGATAGCAGATCTGAAGTGTGTAATGGCATCTAATGGACCCTGAAGTGTGAACTCAAGTCTTGCTCTTCACTCATCTTGATAATGACCCAGCTCTAAAAATGTGCCTGCCTATTGAAATTAGAAGTCAGGATGGTTGTATATGGTACTGCCTGCATCATATCTGCAACTTGCACAGATCTGGTTACAGAAAATTCCATGTCAGAGTCCTCTCGATGGCTGACGTAGCCAGTACAGAACTTTGGCTTCTGTTGGTGTACTAGATAATAAGGGCAAATTTATGTTTGCGTTGCAGATCCTCATGGCTCTGAGGATCTTTCATCAGACTTTTTGTGCTAGGTAATACGCTTATAAAATGGGAAGTACAGAAGCATTTTGTATTTTCAGAAGCTGTTAATCTGTGAAGTTCATTTTAGCACATGAGATATGTAAGCATTCTGAAACCTTCCTCATTCCTTTTGAAGAAATGAAATGTGTTGTGAGAATGGAACAGGCAAATAATTTAAAGTGATGGTAGTGGCCAAAGGTCTTTTTCATGGTAAAAATTGTAAAAATTTATAATACATTGTTGGTTTCTTGATAGAGGCCATCAGGCTCAAATGCTGTCTATTATCTTGCATTTATACCTAAACAGTGCCACATTGCATTTTATTATTCACCGCACTGCTAACACTGCAGTGAATACTTTCCTTTTTTTAAAGCATCTGAATAAGCGTTGATCAGCAGCAGCTAGTAATAAATGATTTCATACAGTTGTCAGTTATTATCATTTAATGTCATTAATATCCATATCATTTATTATAACAGTTTCCAGTAGTAGGTGGTAAACAGCTTGGAGAGTCTGGTTTGCTTGTATAATACAGAACTGCTATTAGTTTTGAAAATGTTTTTGGAAATCCCAGCAGTTACAGCTTACAAAAAAATTACGAAAATGGTGTTGCATAATACAGTACATTACTGAGCAAAAAGTAAACTTTTACCCAGCAAGTTTTCTCACTTTTAATGTAGTATGGAAATTCTGAATCTTCCTGATACATTGGGGTATGAAAAAACTTGTCCTCAATGCTTTATGTTGTCAGCTACAGAAATTGGAACACTGTAAATATCGTATAAACGTGTTACCTTCTGTAGTATTAATAAATAGGAAAATAAAGCATGCCCTTTTCCTTTTTGGTGTTATTTAAGTTGGTTTATTGTTTGAAAGCAGCAAGCAGGGAGCGATTATTAGAATCCATCAGTTGGTCATAGATGTGTACATATAACAATTATCTGAAGAGAATTATGTTATGGTCTCAGTTAATTGAAAATAATGTTGGGGTGAAAAATATGCTTTGTTCTTTTTTCTCTCATACCTTTCATAGATGTGTGCAAATAATGACATTAACGTAAGAAAAAGAGTGCAAAATTTCACTGGATCATATCATGTTTTACAGTTCCTTCACATTTCACGCTGTATCTCGCTGAGAAGAGCAGCAGTTGCAAATCAGGTGTGTTAATCTCACTGGGCTTGAATATTTTTACATTTTAGATCATTTGTTCATCTGTATTGCAGGCACAATTAGACAGTTTCTTATAATTTTTCATCACTGTTTCATCATATGTGTCAACATAAGATTTTATACTGATGCAGTTTTGCAGTGTATATTTTAAAAGGTAAGACCAAGTGAAAATGAGAACAGGCGTTGTTTTAAGCATACAAACAGAAGTTCACTTTTCTCATTAGGAAAGAGGGGTTTTGGTTGCACATGCTGAGACCAATGAAGAAAATCTTGACAGTTTGTGAGGAAAGAAATTTAATTTGCCTTTTTCTTCCTCAAACAGTATCCTCACAGTATAAAAAGTGCCTCCCATGAAAGTGTTTCCGTGCATAATTCTGCCTATCTGTACTGTTTGTAATCCTTATATTTCATTTTCATAGCAGTGAACGATGCTTGGCTAATAAAAGTAAATATTTAAATATTTAAACAAAAAATAGTCTTAGAAAAAAATACCAATAAAAAACCTCCGGTGGTGTCTGAGTATTGGACTAGGAGGGCCAGTTCCATTTGGCTTGAGTTGAACATTTCGTGGATTTGGAGGTGTTCTTAAGAATAGCCCCAAGTGCCACAAGAGTATAAAGGTTTCAGTGTGATATAAAATGCTGGTTGAGAAAGTGTTCTTGAGTGAGGCTCAGTGTGTCCTCCCTTCCGTTTTTTCATACATTTAGAAAGATTTCCTGAAGTGCCATCGGTTTAGAGTCTGGCAGTTAGAGCCCAAAGGACAATTTCATACTTCCTACAATCCTGCCCTACATTCCTTTTGGATTAGTTCAGTAAAATTGCACTCTGCTTTCTGGATTGGTTGTGTCTTATTTGTGCATCAGAATCAAATACATCTATTTTAAAATAGTCTCGATTGGCAAATAAGAGCTGCATTGGCACCCTTTTTTTAGAGCTTTGAGGGGAAATCAGTGCTATCTTTGTCAGGTACTAGTCTATGCTACTATAATGATGGGAGGTTTTTCTTCAGTCTAGAGTTTAAGTCAATTAAAAAGCATTATCCTATGTATTTTCACCATGGGAACACTGTTCGTACACAGTGAATACTGACAGAACACATACATTGTCACTGGAATTAAGAGAGCATATACATCTTAATGTATGAGTATGTGAGGTAAGATGTCTAACAAGCAGAGCATTATGTGTTGGGTTTCTTTGTAGCACTGTTCTGGCATCTACAGATGGAAGATTTTCACCACAAAGAAACATTTTATATATTTTTCTGTATTCACAAAGAGAATTAAAAGCTGAATTTTATAAAGCACGCAGTAATTGTGAGTTGATTTGTTATTTCACTTCTCTGAAAGGAGGATTTTTACACATCCAGCTATGAACATGTGATATTTTGCATCTGCCTGCTTTCTTCTTGTTAAATAAATATGTTTGATTACTTCTGGAATGCCTAGAGAACCCTTACTTGGGCTTGTTTTAGGGCTAGTGCTTGTCTTTGTACCCAGAAGAATTACTGCACTGTAGGCTAGCACACCACAGCAGAGCTACAAAAAAAGGCACAGTGGGAGCAGTTCCTCCAAGCACAATATACGTATGCAAATCACAACTGGTTGAGCATAGTGGAGTTAAATCATGTAGAAAATGAGGAACTGCAGTGACCACCTTGCTCCAGGAAAACCAGGAGGGCATCCTGAGCGCACTGCTGAAGCGTGCCTGTGGCTGTGTGGGCTCTGTGCCATCTCTGGAACCTCCTCCTCCAGCTGCCCACTGGGTCTCCCCATGGTCCATCAGCATCAGCACGAGGGCTGCTCCTGGCAGCAGCAGGGCGGTGTGGCTGCAGGCTGAAGCCTTCCCACGGCTCTGCATGCTGCAGCAACATGGCACTGTCGTCAGATCACCTTCTGGTGCTGCTGGGCTCTGGCCTCAGTGGGGAGAAGCGCAAGCCGGAGCTGGGGCTCCGGGAGAGGCAGGCTTCCTGAGGAAGGAAGACCTCCAATTTGTAAAGGGTGAATCCCAGCTGATAGGAGGAGAGTGGCTTGTTTACTGCTGGAGAACCAGTTTAACCATTAGCCATGCTGACTTCTGAGCTGGGCTGTCAGGGAAGCATCTCCCTGCGTGCAACAGCAAAATCCCATCTGATAGCACAAGAAGCCCTTTTAGGTGCTGCTAGAGCACCAGTCCAACCAGTAACAGACAGTTCACTGAATCCCTAATTCCAGTTGGAAAGTTATCTGCTGTCTCTAGCAGTGAAATCCTGACTGATAAGCAAAGAAGCTCATCGGCTGGTAGCAGAGCATCCAGTTTATCAGTGTCCAACCAGCTCATAAATCAGACTAGTGTCTGTTTTTATTTTGTTTTATCAAAATTTATTTCTATCATTGTAACAGTTAATACTTTAATAAGAGAACTTAGCTGGGAACATTAGGAAGTTAGTTAGAGACATTTTGCAGGCGCTTTTTCCCTTGTCAGTGACAAGGTAAGGTAATCCTATACACAGGCTGCTATTGTGAGATGAGAAACTGGCCTCCTTCACTGCCAGAGACCAGATGCACCTCTCTCTATCCTAATCTGTAAACGACTTAAAGGAGCCTTATCTCGGGGCTCTTCTGCTTCATTTCATGCTTGATTTACTTTAATTTGTCTGATAGGGCACAAGGATTTGGAGACGGCCCATCTTTCTGCAGAAAATGTTCAGATTTTTTTTTCCTTGGCATTGTTGTGTTGGGGGTTTTGACTTTTTTTTTTTATGTGGAAGAAATCTTGCTCCAGTGCAGCAAGCTGCTTGAGTGTGTTTAGATTTAAGCTACCCCAGCAGAAAAGAGTTTGTGAAGTGGTATGATTGTGTGATGGGCCACATTTACATTGAAATCACATTATACGATATATCTGGACTCCTGAAGGGAGCAGTGCAGTGGAGCGCTTGTGCCCACAAGATACTTTGAAAGGGCTATATATAGTGGCAACAATTGATACGAGATTTTACAGGAGACTTTATAAATATGTAAATGGATGTTATCTGATTGGGTTCTTTGGCTACACATCTGTACCTCAAAGGAAGTGGAGCTGTGAGAACTACCAGGAAAACAGTAGTTTGCATTCAAAGTGAGTCTGAGAAATAGAAATGTCTCACAGGTTGACAGCAGGTCAGGGTGGAGGTGCTTTGCATACTTTGGAGGTAAGCCTCTTTGATGTGAAAGCGATCTCTTACTTCCACCAGAAAGGTAGAATTACCGCTAACAATTTTCATTTGTTTTATAACATGGCTTAGATCGGGAGCCATTGACCTTTAGCATTCCTTGTTATTTCTTTAAATTGCTTATGTGATATGGCACTGGGGGGAATTGCCTTTACGTTTTTTGCATTTTAAAAAATGTACTTTTAGTGACCCATGGGAGGGAAAATAAAGTCTTTGGTACATTGATCCCTTGATTAGTTATTTCCTAAATGAAAATGGAAATACTATTAAAGCAGTAATAATGCTATGTCTTAATAGTTGAGGAGTCAATAAATGGCTCCCATGTGCTTCATTAAAGTTCTTAATGAAGCCATTTTTGATAGCCGAACTTTACATTATCTCTGCCTTAGTCAGATACTTTTTAGGGGAAGGAGGATGTAATTTGATATAAAATGGTTTTCTTGGTCACTATAGTAACTATATTACTAAAGTCCCATGCATCATAATATCTGCTTTATAGGGTTATGCAAAAGCCATCAATCGTAAGTATTGTTATTTGTAGCTGTATGCAGAAATTATACTTTTGCTTGGCAACTCATGTATTATTTCACATACTTACATTATGGCATTTATAAAATGTAGCATCAGTGTGTTTTTGCATTGCTGCTTGCAAAATGTTCTCAGGATTTCTGTGCAGCTCCGTAGCCCTGTCCTTCTTGGGCAGCCTCCTCTTCCCTTGACACCATTATAGCAGCAGTTTCTAGTCATTAAATGTCTCCCTCCTCCTCCTCATGCTGAATTGCCAGCCCTGACTGAACACTTTATATTTTGAGAGGAAGTATTTAGAGTCTCTGAGATGAACACACCATTCAGTGATGAGCTTAAAACAGGATGTGAAAGGCTTGTGGGCTCTTTTTTTGCCTTTCATGAAATCTACAACCAGTAGAGTGGATGCTGTCTGTGTTCCCTTATACAATAAATATGAAGAAGGAAAATCTTGTATTTCTTCCTAACCTGGTCTTTACCATGGTGAATGCTATTTCCCTGAATTGCTCGGACAATATTTTATTTATATATTATTGTATCACCCTACTTAAGTGCTGATAGCACTAACATTATACAAGCAAATTAATCATAAAGGCATTAACCGTATTATACAAAGCTAATAAAAACATTCTCTTCATTTTTTGACAGATGTGGCATTAAAAGCAGATGGTTTGGGAGTAGTGAAGCCATAGTTATTTCCATTGATACCGGCCAATTCTTTGATGCCTGAGATTTGACCTTGATTTTCAGGTGCCCTAATCTAGGTGTCTAGAATCTGCTTTTTTCACAGGTAATGTCCTTCAATGCTGAGTAAGAAATACACCAGAAATCCAATTCTAAAATCAAGCCCAGCCCCTGCTGTCCAAATCTTAGAGGCTGTCCAAGAGGTTTTGTATGTGGCTTTTATTGACTGTGAGAGAAGGGTAATATTGCTTTGATATCTTAAATAGGAAGACATGATACTTTATTCAGTTTTATGTTTCCAATACCTTTTAATCTTCTGGTAAAAAGCACAGTTAATATTAGACATTATACATTATTAGAACTGTAAATACAGAATATAATCCAGCACATATACATCACAGTTTACTGTTACATCACTATCTAAATGTACAAATGAAAGTAGAGTATTGAAATGTATACATGTAAATTTCTATGTTAACAATGGAATTTTAGTAAATACATGCTTTTTTATACCATTTAGTTTGGCTTAACATATTTATGGTACCATTCCATATAAATTCATAGCAAAATCTTTTTATCAACTTAATAATAACTGAAAAATAATTGAATATAAATAATAAACAGAAATAAGTAAAGGTTGTAAAAGAGGCTCAGAAAATCTTGAATATCTAGAAGATGAAATTAACTATTAAAAATTCATTTCCACAGAGAAATGTGGTGTTTTCTTCTTTTTAGCTTTTTCATAAAATAGACCATGCTGGAAAGGAATAATAATCTAATATATATCAAAACGGTCATTAAATTGGTTTTGAATTTTTGTGTTAATAATGCTGTATAGTGCTTCCAATGTAATCTTGAGCTCTGAATACATTGAGTCTGGAAAAAAAAAGCAGAGCAGCTGGATATGCCCAGTCCTTCCTAAGGTAGGTACTCCACACAGTGCTGTTGCATAAAGCCATTCTTCTGCAGACATGAGAAAGAATTACCAACACCATTTTAGAGATGGGGAGATGGATGACTCCTAAAGTTAAATGTCTTACCGAAGCTTAATATGTTGTAGTTTATATAAAGAAAAAGGAAATACTGCTTCTACTAGGATTTTGAGGATATTCTTCATAAACTATTCTAAATGATTTGATTTTATGAAGCTGGTATTGAATGTAATCTTTTCTTCTGGGCAACATTTCAGGTTCTGACGCATTCTTTTTTAAGATCAACTGATCAGTTGGTTTAGTTCAGTAGGTTTCATTAATAGCTAAGTACAGCGGTAATTTAAAATGTAAGTAAGAAAGGAGGACAGATTTGGCTGACATCAAAAATCTTTAAAATATATAAAAGATGAATTAAAATTTTCATCAGATGAAAGTAGCTTCCCATGTAAAATATTTTTCAGGGCTTTTTTTGTTGAATCCCAGCTCCTGTCTTTACTGATATTTATGGTTTCACTAAAACGTTCAGGTAGAGAAATACCTGCCCTCATAAATCATTTGCAGATAATACTGGTTCAGACGCTCTCTGTCCAAATTGATAATGGATATCTGATTCAGAAGAAATGTCTTGTTTCTCAAAGTTCTATGGAGGATGCTGGAAGCCAAAAAAAAAAAAACAAAAACAAAAACAAAACACACTAACCAAACAGTAAAAGCATGTATTTTTTAATTTCAGCATTGTTTTTATCTGTTTTGCAAGGTGCAGAGCTTGGCAAAGGAGGGAACCACATCATGATCGTCTGATTTGTGGGGTTTTTTTTCAATTCAGTCTGGTTTCAGAAAGTGTAACTCTCTATATATATTGAGAGATACACCAACCTGAGAAATATAAGTACATTATAAACGTTTTAAACCAATGAAGATGTGATATGGAGCAGCATGGGGTTCACCCACTGCATTGTTCTGTTTTTTCAGCTGGCAAATGTACCTGGTTTGTCTTTTCGCAGTTCATTTTATGTGTGCGTGTGTGCTGAGTTTTTGTGAGTTATTTGTTGATTTTTCTTTGGTGTATTTACTCTTGCTGGTTTCTCTTCCTTTTATGTTTGTACTCATATCTCATGACTTGATGGACGTAAGACCAGGAATGTTATAAATTCAGTTGCTTAGTTATCATGGAAGAGATTGAGTTTTGGGTAATCGTTTCCATACCTTATTGACTTCCCTGTTTTGGAAGAGGTTTTGGCTGGGTTGTAGGCTTTATTTTATTTCCTTGTCTGCCAATAATTTTCTAGTCTGTCATCCATCACATCAAGAGAATCAACAGGGAAGGCCCAGAAAGTAGAGATGAGTGGTGTCTTTTGGGAGAAAGGAAGCTACTGGGAATGCAGAGTGGAAGCACTGCTTCCACTGTATGGAGCACAGGCTGGTTTCTTCAGGCTTCTGTGTAATATGCTGTGTAACAGCAAGGTTACATGAACTGCATCATGTAAGGTAACTGGAATTAGAATTTCTCAAGCAGTGACAAACTCTAAAATCAGAGAATGATGTTGGGACTTCTGTCATCTTTTTCAAAAATATAATCAACTTTTTCTTGCCATTTCTGGCTGTACCTATTCAGTATCATGTGGTTGGACATTTAATAGAATGAAATCTGTACCAGGATGCACAGGATTTTTAGGACAGCTGGGGACAGGCCCAGGATCTTGTCTGATGCTTTTAAAATCCTTCCTGGCATTTATGAATTCACTGTACAGCCTGTATGTTAAAATTAGAGTTTAACTTCAGTTATGATTTAGATACAATGCTTGAATATTTTGCTTATTTTGTCCTCCAGAGACCCAAACCTCTATAGTTTTACACATCTCTCATGCATAACAAATTGAAAGTACGTTTGTTGATTTGCTGGAAATGAGTCATGCGCTAAAATCATGCAGATTCCTTTGTATTCTTATAACCACAAAACTAGTATGAGCAGAGATGAAAAAGTAGGTGGAGTTGGCCTTGAAAGAGATGTTCTAAATCTAAACAAGCTGTATGAAATGTTATTGTCACAAAGGAAAATTGAAAAATACAACAAAAACAACTTCATGCTTCTGAAGTATTTCTGTTGCAGGTAAATGTTGCCACATAAGCTAAAGAATGCTTAATTGCCACAGTTTCCTATTGAAGTTAATCTGGGAAATTTTCAGAAATTCCTTTGTGTCTAAAATGCCTGTGACTGAAAACGTTTTTATCAGACACAGATTTCTAAACTGTTGCATTGGTATATATTTAGGGTTTCACTCATATGTGTTGGTCATTTATTTATTTATAGAAAGCACTGTTCCTGAGCATTATTTTAAGATACTGTAAGTCAGTATATTGCCTTTAATATGCCTCGGCTTCAAACTATCTGTAACTCTGATTTTTACCAGCTGTTGATTTAATTCTGCATTCACAAAAATAGCAGTTAAGAATAAGCTCAAACTACAGAGCAGTGGTGTATGTATAAACAAGACAGGAAACCATCCAAAGAAAATCATATCTGCAGTCTTGATTATTGAAAGGGAATAACAATGTAAATAGTTCAGGCAGCATTTTATTCCATTTTATGTCACTTCGCTGCTCTTTTGATTTGTATGGATGAAGGTGAGATAGCCTGTTCTGCCAGTGGTGAAGATGCAGCATTCTGAGTTAGCAAAAAGCTCAGTTTGTCCCTATCTTTTTTGCTATTTTGTAATTTAAGTGTATTCCCTTACTTTGTAAACTTATCCACATTTATCAGATTGTCTGCACAGCATAGGAAAAGTTACATTTTTCAGGGATTTAATTTATACTTGTTTTAATGATGGCTGAGGGCTTTTACCATTTGGCTGGATCAATACCTACCTATAGGAATTAGATTTATGAATTAATGTCTCATTTCCTGCATGAAAGAAGAAAAAATAATTAGTTTGACGACTGTCTTGCCAACCTATTTCCATTTCAAGTGGTATCTTCCACGTTTGCAGGTCTCCTTCACCTTAGGGTTTGTTTGTTTTTCATAGCAGAAATAGTTTTAGCAAGTAATATTAGAAACTTTCTAAAATTATAGCGTGTTATCTTGTTCAACTATCTTTTTGCAATTATGATACGGAAATATTGCATCAGCAACTTTCTAAACATAGTATGCAATGGTGAAACGAGTTAATTGAGCAGTTAGGAGATAATGCAGTATCATTGACACGATTTACTATGTAATTACCATTGTTTCCAGTGGAGTTATCATGTCGCTACCACCTAATATCATATGTTATTTTGTGATAACTGTGAAATTAACTTATCATCCTGTTTTGAGAGACCATGTTGGTCTAAGACCGATCACTCTCCACCAAAGTTAAATATAAGAGCTTGGTAATAGGCTGACCTGCCCCCTAGCTTTGGAGTGTGGCAATTAAATCATAAGCCTTATATTAAAGCTTGGAGAGGATGTATCACTAAAACTCATTTATTTCAGAGTCCTGGGTGTCTTGAATTATAAATAAGCTCTCTTGCTGCAAACATCTATCCATCTAAATGAGTCTGACAGTGTTTCTACAACAGGAGGAGAAATATTGCATAATCCATCAAAACATTTTAAATGTGTTACAATTAAAATAAATGTTTTTTTGAGTTGTGCAGTGAGGAACATGAATATTTATATGGTAATAGCATGCATCTCCATACAGATTCTTCCTGAATTTGGTTTATTAATATATTTCTTAATCTTCATAATTAAGTTATGATCCAAGCTTTTGCATATATTAATCAGAACATAAGTAACAGGAATTTTATCTAAATGAAAATGTTCAGGAGTTTTGGAATGTTCCCTTAATAATGGAAAGAGGCAACCTTGCCTGTCCATTTTTAACTTTAGTAGAAATTAATAAGAAGTAAGAAAATAGCGGTGAGTTTTTGTTTTGGGGATCCTTTTGATATACTTGGTTGTGAATATGCCTCTCAGTAACTTGGAAATTAAAATGTATAGCTTTCTGTTTCACTTTCTACTTGCACAAACTTATGACCATTAGTTCAAGTTCTGTTACCTTCTGCTGTAATTTGATAAGTATTTACATAAACATATATCCTGTGTTCCTGCATCGAGAAATTATCTTGAAGCAGTAAGTTTTGTTATAATTAGACTTGTTGCTTGTTTTTTCTTTTTTTCTTTTCTTTTCTTTTTTTTTTTTTTTAATTAGAAGTTAATGTGGGATGTTTTTAATATAAACAACTTTTCATTTTATTTTGTTATTAGAGTTCTCCTTGTTCACATAATCTGTCTATTTCCTCTTTGACTCAGCAAATGCACCAGTGTTAACAGTCAAGATAAAGCATTTTAGCTGTTAAACACATTGCATGTAGGAGTAGCAAAATAACCTGAGGGGTATGGTAAATTCGTCTGGCATTGTTGGAAACAATTTTTTCATTTGTTTTTATAAAATAAGTTAATTGTTTTCTCATTACTAACTCTGACTTCCTTACCACAAGACAAATAAACAATCTGAGGACTGATTAAAGGTGTCCAGAAAATTGTACACTTTTATCTTCTGATCACTTGGTCTTATGACCAGTGTAATTTTATTAGAACAGACAGTGATTGTACTAGATAGCAGCGGACTCAGAGTACACCTATGTTCTGTGTTGTTCAACATAAACTTAAAAGGTCTGTTTTATGATCACTGTTCACGTTGTGTGACTGGAAGTAGTGTGGAATTTTGCTTGGGTCTATAAAATTACCTGTGCTTGAAACCCCACCACTGGGTTTTTTCTGCTACACATTTGCTAGTACATAACTGCATGCTTGAGAATAGGTTTGCTGAATGAGCGTTCTACAGCAAAACAGCCATGCTGTCATGTTGGAAATGAACAGTAAAAAGAACAAAATAAAAGAGTTCAGGAATACCTTGGAGAAGGAGAGACTGAGGGACTACTCAGAGAAATTATTTTAGCAGTTTTGCGCTAACACGCTAACCTTTACTTTCTGTGTAGTTAGGTAAGAGAAAGCCACAAGCAGACTGTAGTGACTTTCTTCCCAAGTGCAGGATTTTCTCTACACATCAGTTTTTGATGGTATCTGTGATCAAAGGGACGTGCGCTGTTCATACGCTTCCTCTGTACTTCAGAACTGGTGGTGACCTGGAGGGTGCACAAGTGCCCTTGTGTGGTTGCCTGGAAACTTTGGCCCACACAAGTGTCAACTTTCTTTCATGGCTATAAAGGCAGACGGAGCCTCACAGAGAGCTTTAGTCTTAGAGAAAAAAAGGTCCTTGTGTGTTTTAAAACAAGTGTCTCACCAGGAGATAATGGTAGAGCAGTGGGTTATAAATGATGTATTTTGTTCACTTCTCCTTGATAATGGCACAAGGGAAAAAAAGTTCATCGTTCTCTTATCAAAATACTGTGACATTTCTCCTTCAACTGTAAAATTTCCTATCACATTCCTCTGCTGCAACAGCAACTAAATTTACTCGATTGTGGAGACTACATAATCTCTCATCAAAAGGTGTCTTTTTTATTCTTTCTTTTCTCCCTACTTACACTTCAGGAGAAGCACCAAGGTTGCTGAAATCATCAGCGAATTAATTTTTCTTCTAAGGCTCATATAAATTAACTAGTAACTATTATACTGTGCCACACAGACTCTTCCTCTTGGCCAAGGGCAGTGTGCCATCTTCACTCGTCATGTTTGTTTTTTTAACACTGACCACATTCACTGCTTCTGATGCGTTTTTAAGTAAGAAAACGAATTGTAAACGAATGTGTCTACTGATTGTTGAAGACCAAAAGCACTGAAGAACAGTTGAACCTCTCTAGAGTACTAAGTTATTTTCAGTAAGTACAGATTTGTGTTTGATACAATGTGTGACATTTCTATTCCTGCAATTAAATAACTTTCTGTAACATTTCCAGCTTGCGAAAGTGCAGATCTGCATGTTCTTCTTGGGGAAGCATGTTCATTTAAGTTTTTGCCTGCCATCTGCCCGAAGAATGGTTCCCAAAACACGTTTCCACAGCACACTGGCAGTGCTCTGCTGGGGACGTCTGTGTGAATGCGGGCACATTGTTTGGGGCTGTTTCCAGTGCGGCTGTTCTGAGCCAGCTGACGTCCATGCAAAGGGATTCCACCAGCTTTGGATAAAATTTGCCTTTTTCTCTACAAACTAACAGTAAGCTTGCATGTAGTAGGCTATATTTCGTCTGTGTGAGCTGCTGCTCTGATACAAAGGGACAACCACTTACAAAACCAGGGGACATATTACCACAAAATACTTGTCTGCTTCCATGACTGTGATAGTAAGCACCATAAAATAAAGTGTTCAAAGTATGTGTCAATATGTATTTTGAGATTTACTACTATAATGATTCTAAGAGTACTGAAAAAACTGTAAGGACATTTTTTGCTTTGTAAGCAAAATTCCCACTGAGAATGTCCCACCCTGCAGATTTGGCCCACATCTCTAGTTTCCAGTGGTGGTATATGTAAGGATACTGGGTAACTGCAGAATATTGTTGTTAGTTGCTGAAATGTTTATAAAAATGCATACTATACTATTGCTAAAATGTAGAGGTAAATCTCTAGATGGGAATGCATCTTGGAGAAAGTAGTAGCTTAATGAAAGCGTGTAAAGTTGCTTCGAGTTCAGACTGCAGGCAGAAAAATCTTTTGTTTCTTCCAACACAGCAAATATTGGAGAAGTTATAATGCTAATATAATGATTGACTTCTTACAATGGATCCTGCTCAGAATTACAATGTTCTCAGAATTAATCTCCAGAGACATCTAGAGGATATGTGACATTTCCTGCAGGACTTGGAGCCTTGAACTTCAATAATAGTCACTATAGCATTTAAAAGAAACACACACACACCATTAATTAAGTGAAAATGCCCCAATAGCAAATGACAGCATGGATAAAATCTACATATATGTGTGAATGTGTTCTGTGCCTGGCCTGTAAATGTTCTGTTTCAACCAACTGTGACTTTTTATATTTTAGAGAAGAGTTTTCTGCTGACTGAATCATCGTTTGGGAGAAATTTGAAGTGGTGTGATATAAGAGCACCAATATTTTGTGATACATGTGACAGCTGAGGTTGAAACTGGGGATAAGTGAAGTTCATTTGATGTTACATGTCACATGGCTTTTGGAAGATCCATTGTCCTTAATCATAATCTCCTGAAACAAAAGCTTACGTGTGGACTGTTTGTGAAGTGCATAACACTGTTTTCATGTTTTACAAGAGAAGGCACAGCCATCTGTTGCATTTGGAAAACTGTTAAGGATATTTTTATGCAAAACACTTATTTTATTAACAGTGCAACTCAAGAAAAGCTCTTGGTTTAAAATTACTTTTACATTTTTATTGGTTGAAACTATAAGATTACTTTGTAATTGAATTTTTATTTGAGTTGGAATGGTCAGTGGAAATGATCAGCATACCCAATACTCCCATTGCTATGCAAAAGTAGTTTTGTTTTTCTGGAATACAGGAAATTATGCAGTGCATGCAAATATTAATCAATGAATATATGCTTTAAATAATTTGGGTTTGGGACTTACATTATTTTTAAATAGTTTGGAAAAGTGCATAACAGTTACAGACTGTGGTGAGGACACTTTTGAGTAAGGCAAAGTCAAGATGCTTGTTCTTGCTTTACCTGCTCACAAGTACAGGTATTTTTCAGTTGTTTTTTTTTTTTTTAATCTGTTTGCTGTCAAGTGGCCACAATTGCTGAATTGCATTTTACTTTCATACTTCGATATCTAATGTTAATACAGTGGAGGAAACTTTAAAAAAAGGTTTAAAAAAAAAAAATAATGGTATGCAGTATGATCAGTATTGTACCCTGACAAAGAAGCTTGTGGCCAATCAGCTCCTCAGCTACCTTTGCCTTAGAAAAAGTTCACATTAAAAAGTAGCTATAATAAATAAAACTTGCTTTCAGTCCCATACACAGGACCGATGGTTTGCTCTGTGGAATAAGACTGTATGTAGCGGGGCTCTCTTCCATATTATAAAATAGTTGTAGGTAGAGGGGATGGAAGTTCTTAAGCTAGAAGCAGTGCAGGAAGGGAGCCTCAGAAATAGGATGCAAAGAAAGTTATAAAAGAGAAGAGCCATTCTGTCTGGATTTCCAGCTGGGTGATGATGGAGCATGGGCCCTTGTGAGGTTGGAAGGCCAGCAGGGAGGTAGGTGTCCTTGAAAGATGGAGTGTGTAAGTGTGGTTCAGTTGCAAAGTCTGTGGCACTGTTAGAGTTATTGCAGTAATGCTGAATTTTATGATTCGCTGATACTGTCTTGTGGAAACAAAGAGAAAGGTCTAAGAGGAAAACCAGAAGGCCCTTGTAAAAAAAAAAAAAAAGAAAAAAGAAAAAAAGAGAGGAAAAAAAAAAAAAAAGAAAAAAAGGACGCTCTCATTCTGTATGGTTAAAATGAACTTCTGTTGTATTCTGTAAATTAGTTTTGCACTTGTAACACTAAGATGGTTTGATAGAAAGAACATTTTTGCTTGAAGGTACACAAAGTATCAAATGAGGTAAAAAGAGAAGGGTTCATTGAAGGAAATGGAGGCACCAGCAGCTTTTACTCCTACATTGCCTATCTTACATAACCTTGAGCATGTGAACACACTTCCAATAAAGAGAAAGGAAAAGTCACTGGGAACCCCCAGAAAGTTGCTCCTTCTTTTTTTCTCCTACACTTCCTTTCATTTGTGTGTAATACATGGGTACATAAATAGCCCATGTAACCCATCTCTTCCCCCCTTTCTGGCCCACCTTCTCTCTATTTTTTCCAACAGATAATCTGATTTACAACATAATTATGTTCACTAATTAATAATGTGCAGCTCAGGAGAAGGAAAATCATTTAGTATGGAAAAATTATGATGTAGAATTAAGGGTTCAGATATGTGAGCATGTTTTGGTGGAATAGCAAGTTTCCTACACTGTCTAACTGTTGGTAACTGTCCATTATTACACTTTAGATCATGAATTTAGAGTGCTTTGATTCAGTCCTTTGGCCAGCATTCATTTACCCAGCTTCTTTTTTCCCTTCTTCAAGCTGCAAGTCCAAAACACAGTGTAGTTCTACATCTATTGACTTCAGAAAAAGGACTTGATGCCTCAGAAATGTCATTATATGCAAAATGTCTGCAGAGTGGGGAAGGTAAAATAATTGGTAGCAACTTTCTTCCAGTGGAAAGTGAAGTCCAATGCAACAGTATAAACCTTAAAGCTCTAGGGTAGATCCCTAGAAAATGTTCTGTTGTGTGCAATGGGTGGTAGTGGGTGAGTTTTGTAAAACTGAATAGTGTTGCCTTGGTGTAATTGTTATGAATGTAAACATATGTGAAAGGGGAGAAGGCGGTAGTATAAAAGTCATAATGACTGGAATTTCTTCCTTTAAAATATACCCACATGTCAAAAGCTACTTTCTTGCACAGTAAATTGGATCACAGCAAATACATTATTGATTATGTTATTGTAAATCGTTTGCAGGTGAGAGATATTTTGTATTATTACTTGTTCAGAGTCCAACAATCATGAGATAAAAAGGACAAATTGGAATTTCACTTGATGGAGTCCTGCACATCAGATATTCTTCTATCTGAAGCTGCCAGTAGTGCAGCAGAAATGCCTAAGTGGTATTAGGTAGAAAACTGACAGCAGCCTGCATTTCTGGAACTGGACAGCAGAAATCAGGTAATCATTTGCATATATGTGTATGTACAGTGTCACATTTTGGTGTTGAATACAGGTGACACAGCTTTTGTATTTATGGGAATTGAATTTTTTTCCCTTGTTCTGTTTCACAGACCTAATGCAAGGGAGCAGTCAAGGCTGCATGAACAGATGCTGAAATTCTCAGGTACGCAGTGTCAAATGCCTGAATCATGAGACCATAACTACAAACAGGGGTACATCAGATGCTTGCACTTTCTCTAGAACACATTGCCTTTAGCATTGGTCTCCATTATAGATATTTTAAATATTCTTAAAAATTTATTCTCTCTTCAACTTCTGCAAACATTTTAAGATTCTCTCCCATAAAAAGAAAAATAAAAGAAAAAATGGAACAGAGAAGACAAAGGCAACTGTGAAGAGTTATCCTCAACTTGTTCATAGTACATGCTTTTGTATCATTAAAATGACTATGATACAGCAACTGGCAGATTTTGACTTCTCTTGCCTTCAAGCAGATAGTGCCAGGAAAGCGAGCAGAGACATGATATACTGAGTCTAATTTATCATTCTAGTTTTCTGCTTATGAAGCCTGAAACAGTGAAGTGTTCAGGTTGAAATACTGATCAAATTCACTCTTTTTAGAGGGTGGCTTTCTGATTTAGTGGAATAGAGTGAGAATGAAAGAGCTATTAAGTTGTCAGCAGCTGTTAAGCTATTGGCATTCCAAGCTACTGGAGAAAAATACAAAAATCCCACATTTTTTCTATCCATAAAAAGCAAACTTCAGAAAATTTTGGTAAAATATCTACAATGGAATCCTAGCTATGAAGTCTGAAAAGCAGAAAAGCCTGAAAATTGGTTATCTGGAAATCAAAACATAGTCTTGAAAATTTTATATTGTCTATATGCCATCATTTCCAAAGCTGGAATTGAACTTTAAATGATCACACTGTTGTTCTTCATTCCTTCAATTCCACTGGCATGCTATGTGAGTGGTTCTTATTGTAAGGATTGATATGTTCTGACATAATGAATGCAGTGTGTATATTGGAAATGACCGCTGATTTCCTGTTTAATTTTTGTTTTGCAGAGACCACAATTTGTCATCTCAAAATATTTCGGAGAAAATCACTGCAGAATTTCACATTCATCATGGCTTTATTTTTTAATTAAAGAACAGCAATCATTAAAATTAGCTTTTGCATATTCCAGAAATGCCTTTGACAGTACATTTGTGCAAAGGAGGAAGGAACTGCAGAGATAAATTCCAGTCATCTCAGTTTTCAATGGAAATCAAAAAACGACTGGGAGAAGGTTAAGAAGTAATGGGGTGAACATTCTTGAGAAACACTGCAAAATTACACGGAGCCATCATGTTGAACATGCAGGGCCTAATCTGAAACCTGCTGAGGTCAATTAAAATCTTGATATTAATTTTCTCAGGTTTCAGATTAACCTCATCTTTATTTTGTAGAATTATATTATGATGGATTTTTTCTATCCTCAGGCTTACATGCTTTTGTCTTCATACTTTCTGTAAGATTCCCAATAATGCTATTTTTAATTTGATGTTCAGGTTCTACTCCTTCCTGTGAGAAATACATTTGTAATGCAAATAGAAGCTGGAAAATGGTTGTCTGAAGGTGGTGTTCTTATACCCGCACTGTTCTTTCTAAAATGCCAAGTATTGTCTGATGGAAATATTTAATAGTTTGACTCTAAATTATTTAAATAAATATCCTTTATTAAATGAAATTGCAGAAGTGGTTGTTGTGACAGTGTAATCATTTACTCAAATTACCCATCCTTGTAGATATTTCTCCTTTGTTTCAACCTCTATTTTCACTAATACATAATAACTCTGGATCTATACTTCAGAACAACAGATTATTTTAGACTATGTCTGTGAAAATACTAATTGGTCTTATTTGTGGTACATCATTACAGTGAGTTAAGTTTATCTGTGCTGTGCATAGGTTTGGCTTTAGTACTGATTGACCGTTATTATGTAGGCTCTGGCTACATTCCAGCAGTGGTGCAGCTGTATCTGTACAACTGTGTATCACACCAAAATCCCCACAAATCCAAAACACAGCAGTCTGACTCATGGGTATGTTTTTGGCTTGTTATTATTATTACTATTATTATTTTGGTAACTTATCTGGCAAGATTGCTGAAAACCAAATGAATAAATCAAGACTGTTTTTAGCCCTCAGATTTCATGTAATTAGATGTCTGTAGCTGATGTGCTAAGAGGTGGCTTTCTCACTGTGCAGTCTTCCAGTTGATGCTGTCCCTATCCTTTGAACACAGAAAAGAAAATCACAACAAAGCAATTACTGTTTTTCAAGCTCAGTCTTTACAGGTTGATATTAATGCTGCAGGTAAATGTTTGCCAAAAGCATACCTGTAGTATATTGTTGCTAAAATCAAAAGGGAAAACCTTATTGTAGTCTCTCCAGCTAGCAGTCATCACTTAAAGTAAGGAATGTGAAGTGACCAGCTGCCCCCGTATTCAGCATTTGGAACAGCAGATTCAAAATGTTTCAAGTATTGTCACTGGCAATTGTTTGCTACTAGCATTTCAATATTGTTCTATATAATAATAATCTATTTAATCAGATTACAGAAGAAAACATTGACTGCCTGTCTACCTGTGTCCAGAGGAGTTTCGTAACCCATTCTTATGTGCTTCTTGTTCATCGTTCAGATTGTCATGTTATTTTGTAACCATGGAGAACAGGGAGGGATGCCTGTTGGTCGAATTTAGATTTCTCCGGCTGAGTGCAAACCAATTTTTGAGAAAAATGAGAAAACATTTCCTAATGTAAATTGTACTGTCACTCCCTTATATCATCAGTGCAAAATGGATTTCTTTCCAGATCATCTGAACTGTATAATTAGCATATTGTGAAGGCACAGATTTGAAAGTGCCAAATTATATACATTTTTAGTAAGTAAAGATAAGTGCAATTAGATCAATGCAGCTAATTTATATGATGGGTTGGTCAAATAATAAAATTGTTATTATGGGTTTTGTGTGTGTGTGTGTGTGGAACTGTGGCATTTTCTAATAACCTCGCCACCATTTTCTCTTAGAATTACTGTTTGAACCAATTTTTTAAAAAGCTGGGAAGGATTGAAGAAAAATGTGAACAGTAATTGGTGCTTAAGTATTTTGGTTCTTCCAAATGGGGTGAAATCACTTTTGGGAGAGGATGACATTTTGAATCAGTTGTCAATTCCAGACATAGTGTATGTGATTTTGCTGCTTTTATCTTTTAAAGAATTTCTAAAGCATTATTTTTTCACTCGTGTTCTTCTACTTTTGGTTTTGGTTTAAAAAGATAAGGGCTAATTTGAGGTAAATCATCTGGCAATCCAGTTTGCTTTCCATTGCTATTTTCTTAATGGTTTGTGTGCTGTAGGCTTCAAAATTATCCATATGCTACATTGCTTAAAAACATTTTAAAGAAACAATATGTTTGCTGTTTTAATTCATTTATCTCCACTGTATATTTAGAGTCTGTATAAAGTGTAACTTCTCCATCATGTCAACGAAAAGATATTGCACTCTCGGGTTCATGAATTCAAGAAACATGACATAATAGACTGGCAAATATGGCCTTGTGTCTTCTGATGATGATCCAAATCCACTCACTTATCTTGATCTGCCTATATTGTTAACAACATGGGATGTCACAGAAGAAATTTTTCATTTTAACTGTTCTTTATGTACAGTGCAGTGTGGAATTTACTTTTTATTGCCTTTCAGAGGAAAGTATCATACCTCTCAGTGAAATAATGGTTTTGTCAGACACTGGTATCTTTATTGTATAGTGCTTTTAAATTCTGCACTATTTATACCAAGCTTTCTTGGCTTAGGACAGGTGAGATGTGATACCTGTGATTCTCCATGAGAATGCTTAAAACTTTATGGATTCAGAAGTGCATTGTTTATAAGTAATTGTAGGTTCTGTATAGAAGGTTACAAGGAGAATTGTTTTATTACAAGTGCTCTATGAATGTGCGAAATATGAACAGCTATTAGAAATGACTGACAAACCTAAAGCTTGAACTCATAATCTTAATATTGATTTGCTTGCCTCTTCCTTCCATAATTACACTAGTTACAAAGTGTAGACATTGATTTGCTGTTAGAGGTTTTATTATGTTTGTTCATGACAAGAAGAAACAGCAGTCATTTTATTGCATGGATTGCCAAAGTTTTGTTGTTGGGAGGCGTCTAAAACTCAAAGAACGATAGGTAACTGAAAGTCATGGGATCAAAGAAGAATCTATAAAAGGAAGAAAATGTGGCATTTGTTTTAGAACAACACTGAAGATAGGGCTGCCACTCAAATTGAAATAATTTTAATTGGTCTAAATATTTGTAGCAAGATATCATTACAACAGAAAAGGAGATCTGCATATGCTCATATGCTTCAGGGGCAGATAAGTGTTTTGTGGATTGAATGTTTTCTCTGTGTGTGTGTTTCTTGTAATATTTTGGACTCTTCGGTATTTTGAAGGGTATAATTTGCTATTTTGTGAGGGTACCTAAGTGATAAAAAGAATTATATAAACATATATATATATATATATATATATATTTTGTAATAATTATTTCAAGATGAAAAACATAGTGGTTGAATTTAGATGAAGTGAAATCAATGACCTCCAACTGTAAATAACTTGTATGAAAGTGATCTTCTTTTTCTCTGGGTATCTTTTCACTTTATTGAGAGGATGTGATGACTGAACTTTGTTTAGCCATTCTCAAAAATCATACAAAATATATATCAGAAACATAATCAAAGCCCTTTTGCAGGCCTACTTGCTAGAGACAGAAGAGATGGAGCATACATGAAAAGGGCATCCTTTTCAAAATGCCAAGATATGTTGTTTTTTGTTGTGTGTAATACAGTATCACCAAAAAGCTGTTTCTTTTGACAAGGAATTCTTTTTATCCTAGATACTATACTTTATAGATAGATAAAAATGTTTATATATACACATATCTATCTCTAAATAATGTGTATCTATATATCTGCGTGAATGGGCTTTTGGTTTTTTTTTTTGTAAGCACATGTATGGATGCAAGTACAATTATTGATCTTACTCTGGATAGTTTGCTATCTAAAAAGAAGAGGTCAATAAAAGGTGAGAGAACGGAAGCGTTACATCCTGAGTGTGATGATCACTCACAGACTGTGTGTGATTTTGAAGCTCCAATAGGATGTAGGCTAAGATCCAATTCACAAAGCTCTGGTCTGTCAAGATCTTCCCTAGTCTTCCCTAAAATGCACATGCGTTTACTTTGTATCAGTTTCTTGGAAGTGTTTTTGTGATGTATGTGACAAAATACTACGTGATAGTGAGCGAAGGATTGAGTTATACAGGTGTCTTTGGCACTGCCTTTTGAATATCTGCGCCTCTCTCATTTTAGAAAGAAATTTTCATTGCTCTTTACTGTTTACCAAAAGGATAAGCATGAAAAAATGAAAAGTATCTAGATATACTATGGCCTTATTGGCAGAGTCACAGACTTTATAAACTGCTTATATTTGTTTATATTTATACATATACTCTCATGTGTATGAGAGCACTCAGTCTTTGAAATCTTTTGATCACTATCCTTCTCCTTCTTGCCTTTTTTGGAGACTGGAGTGGAAATGGCTTTCCTTAAGCCCTCAAGCACCTCTCATATTCTCACAGAATTGCAGGGGTCAGAAGAGACCTCAAGAGATCAACCTGGTCAAGTCCAACTCCCCTGCTAAAGCAGGTACAATAGGTCCCACAGGTTGGTGTCCAGATGGGTCTTGAATATCTCCACAGAAGGAGACTTCACAACCTCTTTTGGCAGCCTGTTCCAGTGCTCTGTCATCCTTACCATAAAGGTCTTCCACTTGTTGGTATGGGACTTCTTCTAGTTTTAGGACATCACTTCTTATCCTATTGCTACACACCACCAAGAAAAGCCTGGCCTCATTCATTTGCCTTTCACCTCCCTTTAGATGTTTATAAACATTAATCAGATCCCCCCTCAGTCTTTTTCCCAGGACAAAAAGACTTTCTTCATATGGGAGATGCTCTAGTCCCTTTATCATGTTTGTAGTCCTCTACCCAGTCTTTTTTGAACTGGGGAGCCCAGAACTGGACACAATGACCTTTCTTCATAACCTTTCAAAGATGATAGGGAATGGCTTGGCAGTCACTTCTGCCATCTCCCTGAGCACTTGCGGGTGCATCCAATTGGGATTCAAAGAAGTGGTGCTTGAACGTCAACTGTCTCTCTTGGTCTCCCTTATCTTCCAATGCTCTAACTTGAGAGCTGCAAGTTAGGTCCTTGAAGAGGACAGAGTTGGCTCTCCTGAAGTCTGGAGTTGCAGTCCTGCACATTGCCCTGTTTCTCACATGTAAGATCCTGAACTCCACTATCTCATCATCACTGCATCCAAGACTGCCACAAACTTTCACTTTCCCCAGCCAGTCAATCCTTTTTGTAAGAACAAGATCCAGCAGCATACCTCTTCTCTCTGATTCTTTCACTAACTGCTTCAGAAAGTTATCTTCCATATACCGCAGAATCTTCCTGGGCTGCATGTGCATGGTACTGTTGGTTTTCCAGCAAATATGAGTGATTGAAGTCCCCCGTGAGAACCAATGCCTGTAATCCTGAGGCTACTTTAAGCTGTCTGAAGAAGGCCTCACTAACTTCCTCATCCTGATCAGGCAGACTGTAGAAAATGCTTATAACTGCGTCACCCAAACTGGTCTGCCCCTTAACTCTCACCCATAAGCTCTCTATTTGTTCATCATTCATTGCTAGGCAGAGCTTCAGGGATGGAGCTTCTAGTTGTTTTCTCACATAATGAGCAACTCCACTGCCTCACCTAGCTGATCTGTCTTTCCTAAAAAGTACATAACCATACATGGCAGCATTCCAGTCATGGGAACTGTCCCTCTATGTCTTCGTGATCTCAATGAGATCACAGTCCTGTGACTACACTGATCTCTATTTCTTCCTGTTGCATTCCATGTTCCATGCTGCATGCATTGATATTTGGGCAGTTCAGAAAAGGAAAGTGAGCAGAGTTTCCCTAGAGATATGCAAGAGGATTCCCCATAGCTATAAATACCCTTGAGGTGACTGGCCTTCTGGCTCATGCCACAGGAAGCAGTTAAGGAACATTTTTCACTGTTCTGGTTGCCTTGGCCTATTTTCCAGCTGGTTGCAATATTGTGAGTAAAGAGGAATTGTATTGGGCCACACATACATAGGTCACTCTAAAAGTAATACCTCCTATTTATTTCCATGGAAACAACAAAAGATGCAAAGAGCATAGTAACATTATTTGACTGAGCAAATTTTCAGCTACATAGTACTGTTTTTCAACATAGCCACCACCATTAGCTATGCATTTTTTCCAGTGATGAACAGGAGCATGTATGCTGCACTTGTAAAAATGTGTGCCAGTGAAGATTACCTGACGTCTGCTGTTGTCACTGCAAAAGTGCACTACCTATCACCTCACCAGGCTTACATTCATTCTTTGGTCTCTACAAGCAGTAAGTGCTGATGATGTTTTTTCAGCATGGAGAAATTCATCTCCACACTTTTTTCTAGTTTGTACTCTCCTGCCAACCACCATTTTGTTAGACTGCCCCTCTGCTGCCATCTGTCACAAGTTAACGAAGCGTAACAGAATTTTGGTGGGACAGTTCACCTTCTACTGCCATACCCCCAACACCTGCCTTAGACGTGGGCAAATGTAATAAAATAGGAGGCATTAGTTTTGGAGCAGCCCTCATTAAAATATACTATCGTTATTGTATATAAAATGACAAAACTTATTTTAATTCTTAATGTTTTTTATTAAAATATATAGAAAAAGAGGGCAACAAAAGCATAAAACTAGTGGGATATTTGCCTTGTTTTTGTGAAACTAACACCTCAGCCTGGCTCGATGGCAGTGGCTGCAATTTTCAGTGAGCTCTCAGGGTGTTCAGTAGAGACTTCTGATGAAATTTTACTCTTCCTGTGCTTCGTTCTTCAAAACAGTTTTTCACAAATGTACCTAATGCCAAAAGTAGTGACACGAGTAAGGTGTGACTGTGAAGTGAGGGATATTTTTCTCTGGTAAGAGTGGGCTTATAAAGGTCTGGAAAGAGACATGATTACATTTTTAATTGCAACTCTGTATTTCAAATTTGAAAATTCAAAGGTAGTGTATTTATGTTGACTGAAAATGAAGTCAGAAATAAAATTTAAAAAAATGATGTTCTTTTTGCAATCCTGAAACCTATTCTCAAGCCAATGTATAAAAATCCCTACACTTATTTACCATCACTTGAGTTGGCACTGCACTGTGTCCCCCTGTCCCGGTTCCAACCCAGGTGTGTTCCTGACACACCAATGTTCTTCTGGTGCTCAGGACTGGGCCCTGGTGGGCCACCATGATGGTGTAGGCAGGGGGTGGCTGCAGTGTGAGTGGTGCTGGGCCGCATGCAGCCCACAGCCCGCAGGTTGGATGTGCCTGGTTTAAAGCCTGCCTCAGTAGGATGACCAGAGTGCTGCCAAAGACAAGGATGCAGTGCCTGTGGGACATGAAGCAGGATGCAAACTGACTTCTATACAGAGGTACTGCAGTGAGCAAGAGGGGCTGGTTCAAGGCTCAGAGGGTCTGTGTTGAGGTTCAGGTTTTTCCCAGTGTTGTAATGGTTGATTTTGAAATGCCTATCTACACCCTTGGATATGTAAAAGTGAGATATGTTTATTGTGATTTTTTAATCTGGTTAAGTTAATGTTTTCTACAGCCTGTTCATGTAAGTTGTTAAATGCGATTAAAACATGAGAAAAAATCAACTGGTAAACTAGAACTGTCCTTTTCCAGTATTCACTGTACAGCAAATTGTCTGTCCCTATCACAAAAGCGTTGATTTTAAAGTTATCTATGTATGTTGAAATAATAGTAGTGGCTAAAATAGAAATTTCGTTCTTTGAGTTAATGTCAGTTATTATTGTTTTTTTTAATTGGAGTGGATGAAAAGTAGCAGATTATTTTAGGGCAGTTCTTATAATATTATATAATATTTTTTTGTAAGCTGTCAATTTTATCAGCAAGAGAATGAAGATGTCAACCTGTAGCCTCTTCAGTGTGATTCTTTCCTGTGTACTGAAGTAATTTATCTCAAAACACTTAATAGCAGTCTACACTTCTTAGATTCTTAAATTATTTCACAATAAAAGCATAATAAGATAAATTGACATTATTTTTAAAGATGAGACTATATAGGCAGTTTTAATTCCTCACAGACAAAATAATTCCGTAGCCCATATATATTCTGAGTTATAATTGTTTTGATCTCTATTGATACTTCCTATTTAATGGCTGTGTCTTGCCAGAAATGTTTTCATACTTCCTCAAAATGATAAGTTTCTTGTATGTACTCTGTGACATTTCCTGAAGCAGTGATTGCAACTGTTAGAGACAGTGAGGAGTCCTGATTCTTTTGCCAGCATTGACTCACTCTGTGGCCCTGAACAACTAATTGCGGCTGAAATTTTCACTGAGGCTGTAGAGGATGTGGGCTTGTTTTCAGTCACTGCATACAGAGATAAAACCTAGGCAGTGAAGTCAGACAAGGGAGTCAGCTCCAGAAGAATGACAATGCATCATCTGCAGGCTCCTGCTCCATAGGAGACCCTACTTGCCAGCTGGGACTGCTCACTGAGCTCCCCGATCACTGCATCTGACTGAGCGGCAATGGGGTGCTCAGAGCCTGCACTTCTAAAGAGCAAGCTTGTAAGCCAAAATAATTTGGGATACACTTCACACACATGATGTCTCCGGGCCTTATTCATGTGAAGGTCAAGATCATTCCTGTGTGGAAGGCTGCCACAAGGCCAGTATTCTACTTAAGTCTTATGTTATCCTCAGAGTAGGATTTAGGTAGTGCACAGGACTTGTGCTCAATCTCTCTTCAAGGGTTTATTTCTCTGGTAGTTACATAGTCTGCCTTACAAATGGGCATCACTCCTTACACCAGCTTCAAAGTCCCTGCTACAGTAAGATATAGCCACACATGAAAGCAGTGTAATAGTCCAGGCTGAAGCATGGAAAAAGTGAGGGCAGTGGTCTGTGTCCAAAACCAGCAGTCATTCCCTGTCTGGCAATAGTGGTGAAAAGCTGTCTTGGTCACTGCTGGTGCTTGATCATAGAAGATGTAGATAAGCACATAACTCATGAGTGCTGGAGCAGTGCAGAGCCATGTGTCTGTTATGCATGGCCATCCCCAGCAAGTGCAAAGAAATGATTAATTTGAATCTTGATATTGTACATCATAGTTATACTACATTTATCTCTATTTATAATAATTTTACTTTTCATATAAATTATAATTATAATGGATGGAACTATATATTGCATGCATGCACTGGAGCATGGCATTCAATCTCCCTTTGTCCCAGCCCCCCTTTCTCCTTCCTAATCTCACAGTAACTAAATCTTTTGGATGGTCACACTAAACACTGATAAATTTGAGTCTTTGTGGAGATATATATTTTTTTTCTTTGTACTCCCCTCCTTTCATAAATTTGTTGCAAACATTGAAAGGAAACAGGGAAATCATGTTAAAGCATCTTCTTTTGTAAGACATTTGGGTACTCTGACTTACAAACTCTGAGCTAAAAATCAGCATCCAAGCAGTGATGTTATAGCTCGGAGCATACATATCTGGTGGAAAGCAAATAACTTCATCTGCTATTACACAAATGAGAGATGAAAATAGATCCTCCTATGCCTAAGCATAAGTACTGTAAACTGAGAAGACACCGCAGACACAGTCACAGATGATCTCACTTTCTCCTGCTTTTAGACTTATAAAGAATACTTTCCAAAACATTTTTGTTCATTTAATACATTTCATAACATTATTGTTAATGAGGTAGTCTTAATATTAAACTAACTTTAGTAGATTCCTGTATTCACTAACACAAGCTATCTGGATATTCTTCAGTAAAAAACAAAATGAAGCAAAACAAAAAATCCCATAAAATTGTTTGGGGATACAATGGCATGTGGAACATTTTTAGAAAGCATAATTTGTAAAACTAATATTGTCCAGACCTAAGATAAAATGAAGACATCTTTCAGCTAAAAGGATCCCCAAAAGTCGTGGAGAACGATTGATGAAATGTTGAATTTTCTGTTTGCAGAATAGGTTATCTTCAAAAAGGTTTGAGTCTGAATTAAATAAGCTTTATACTTAATTATCTCTACTTTCTATTATTTTACATGCAATGCTCCATATACTTCTTACTGTATTTTGCCTATAAGAAGCAACTGGAAAGCCAGGCTGACTCAGGACTGAAATGTCTTTGCATACACTGGGGAGAATCCGCACACAAAGGGACATTTATCAGGGGCGGCTGTTCCTGTGCTGAGGAAGGGAGCAAACCCAAGAGTCCAGAAACAGACGATGATCTTATCAAGAAACCCTCTTCAGTAATATCATCAGCCTGCTCTTGCCAAGTCTGGCATTTCTGTATTGTGTATCTGTGATGGAGAGAGAGGCAGCAAAGCTGTGCAAGCTGCATGTATCTGGGATAAAGTGGCTACTCAACCCACTGGTTCTGCACAGTGTTAAAGTATAATTGGGAATCCTTTCTGCCACTATAGAGTGTCTATGTGAGAATGGAGAGTACAGTACTTCTCTCATGGAAAACTGCAGAGAGGGCTCTTCAGCTGCTTTGGTTGCTTTTGTTGTTGATGTTTGTGTGTTTTTTGTATTTTAGTAAATGTCTCTACTCCTGTTTTTCCACAGCATGTGCAGCAAGTATAAAACCTTTTCAACTTTGCATCCTCGATGCGAAGATGGAAAGCTATTAGAAAAAAACAAAAACAAAACCAGAATATTTTTTCTTTTCGTGTCAGATTTGTAAGTTGATAACAAAGGCAGAAACTGCTCCTGTAGCAAGTGGACTCAAAGCTAAAGCTGGTTACCTCTGATTTCATCTTGAGGTTGGAATTTCACCATGATGGCCTTTCTTTAATTGAAAGGAAACTTGCAGCTTTTTGTGACTAGATTTGGAGAAACCTGAGCATCCTGAAGTAATTTGATTAGGTTCCTTTTTGAGTTCCCCCAGTAGGAAGAATTACAGCACTATGCATGTCTGTGTTACTAGCAATGGAGTAGGATACAGAGCATCATAAATCAGAACGAATCTCAAACTTTCACAGATTTTAGGATGATTGGGAAGACAGAAGGGTCTTTTCTTCTTCAACTGTTGTTCCATTGGCTGTAGCCTTCTGTAGTTCTGTTTTTCTTTCCAATTTCTAGAGCACAAGGCAACTACAAATTTAGGAGCATAGCAGTCCTAGCACTGCACAACAGTCTCTGTTGTGGTCAATAGCTGGCAGTGAGCAAGCACTGCCTCTTCTTCGGGACTGTGTCAGGGAAAAGTGGACTTTTCTTTCAGTAGGTTTCTGTAAGCTGTAAAATCATTCCACTAAGAAGCTAAACAGACTCTAGCGGCAGTATTCTTTATATTCTTCTTCCTAACCAACAAGGAGAAAACAGTATTTTTATAATAGCTGACCTTTAGCCTTGAAAACATGTAACTACAGTTTAGCAATTCTGGAATTAATAGCCCCTCACTTTGAAATTCCAAAGTCACATTGTCCTGTTTGATGCAGAGGTGCTCACCACTGTAGGTCTGTGCTTTTCCAATGTGGGATGTGATGTGTTCATATTAGTTCTGTACATTATAGGAGTGTGAGACACTATAGAAATGTAAATCTTCCCTTTGTATTGAATTTATATAAACAATTGAAGAACTTACAAATAGAGCTCAACTTTATATTGTAAGTATTTATTATAAGTACCAGTGCGTGTACTTCTTTTGAAACCACCTATGTTGTGGGGCATAACGTGTCTTCATATCACTGAGTTCAGTTCTGTGTTCCTGTTGGGAATCTGGAGCAGCTTTTGTACCTGTAGCTAAAGTCTCACTAAACAAGCTGGAGTACTGTTCCAGTAGAGCGGTATTTGTCAGAGCATAGTGTATATTAAATAATCAGTAATGAAACTTCTTCTTGGAAACGAAAAATGATTGTCTGCACTGAGCTATTCTTATCTGGCTACTTGGAGACAGAAAATGGTTTAGACCAGATGTCAGGTAAAATCGCAGCACTGGGTGCAGTGTTGATACACTTCATGTGTACAGTTTAGCTATTATTCAGCTGAGCAACAAGGAATTAGAAGAAGTATGGTTTATTTTGGTGGTTCAGCTTATAAATTAAGTACTTATAACAACACACATGCTTTGGCTAAGTAGGATAATAGTGTTTACATTCTGGTTCTAAATGTGAATTCATGCACTTCTGTCCATATGTTTCACGCCTGGAAGTACAAATGTGTTTCCTCACTGCTGCAGGGCTTCTGCCTCCCTCTGTTTCCTGAGTATCTTCTGTTTCCATTTCTCCAGGCTGTCTTGTATCCTGATTGGACCCAATTTGAAACTACAGGCAGTTATTTCCTTAGACACTCCCTCTCTTGCCTTGTTTTTGGATTTTGTTTTTCTCCTTCCAGGTCCTTTTTTTCCTGAACATCTGTCTGTTCTTTCCCTATTCTCATTTTCAGAATATCCTTGTCTTTATTGTCCACTCTAGGACAGTGCTGCTGAAGATAAGGATAGTACCTGCACTCTCTGCTATTTTCAGTACTAGCAGCAGGTAGGAGAGATAAACTGCTTTTGACTTTCAGTGCTATAAAGAAAGGTAGAGAGCAGTGAGGTTTTTGTTACCAAAGTTGGAGAAGGTTTTTCATTTCTCATCCTTGCCTAGAATGCACAGCTGCCCTATGAGAGCGCTGGCAAGCAGCACAAACATTCAGCAGCTCATTGAGGAGGGAAGTCATGTGTGGCAGCTACTCCTGCTTGGTGTCTGCTATCTAGACCTAATTTGTCTCCAGGCAGAGGAGAATGGTGGTTTGAAGCTACTGTGGGCTATCCTTGTGTCTGATCCGCTCAGAGCCATCACTCTAAAAGGTCCTGTTGGCCTTGCTCCTTGGAAAAGAAGGGACTGGAGAGGAGTGGGGCAGGGAAGGATCCCTGAGCAGTGGCCAGGCCTATGTCCTGTTTTTCAGAGCAGCAAAATTCAGTTTTGTAATTGGTTCTGGACAGCCCTTAAAATGCATTTCTTACTGCAAAGGAAATTATAAAATTATTTTCAAGGTGGATTGTAATTTAGTGTGTTACTGTTTGGATTCCATATATGCATGAGTCTTTTTAGTAAGATAGTTACAGTGCTTGCATCGCAGAATGCACTTTGTAGTGCTGCAAGTTAAATGTTACCTGGAAACTTCCCAGATCTTCCCATTTCAGGGTGACTGAGCTGGTGACTGCATGTAGTGCTATCAGCAGTGGAGAGATGTGGATTCAAGCACATTCCTGGGCTGAATTAGGTAAAAGGATGTGTTAAATCCCTGGCAGACAGACTTGATGATGTTAGGTGGTTGGCCCTTTTCATAACATAGCCGTGTGAATTGTTCTTTTAGCCAGCCCTCCTCCACAACGGCAGTGGCAACTTTCCAGTTGGTGCTGAAAGGGGATGCAGTATTCATGCATTCATTCATTCGTTCATTCATCATGAAGTGCCATGGTTTAACTCATTGTGGGTTACTGCTTCAGACTCTCAGTTACTTGTTTTAGAGTTTTTGGCTATTGAATATATCCTGTGGAAAGGGAATGTTTCTGTTTTGCCCACCTCCATTATGTTATCTTTTCCAGTATAATTACAAGCTAATTCAAAGCTCTTCATGTTAGTCTAATAGCTTCCGATTTACTGCTGTCAGCCACTACCTCTTTATGCACTTCTGTGCTGCTTGCCCATGTCCCTAACTCTTACCTATGAAGCACATTATTTTTTTCAGAGTAGTCTCATCATAGGCAAATCATTAATGGGACATCAAAAATATCCCATCTGTTACATATGGCTAAGATCAAAATTATCCAAAGTCTTTTTTTGTTTGTTTGTTCTTTGTTTTTTGGGTTTGTTTTTTTTTTTTGTTCTTATCCACACAGTAAATGTTGTCAGCAGGACAAGTTCACGCATCGGATAAGGTCACAATTTCATTTAGTGACAACTTCCAACAGCGTGAACTTACAAGGTTCGATTTATTAAAGAGTCAGAACGGATAAGATCACTGCATGGCCAGCCTGATTTATCAGGGTTTGACTGGAGTACTTGAATAGAGAATGCCATATTTCAAGTTTATGTTCGAAACTGTAGTTTAGAGTGTGTTATGTCTCAGAGACTTGAAAATTGAGGGAGGAGAATTTAAAGGAGGTATCTCAGTAATGCAGTTTATGCCTGCCAAGCAAGTGGATGAACATTTCATATTGGACATGCCTTGTTAGGGATCACATGAGTGGAAGAGGGATAGTTCTGTGTCCTCTTTGAACTGCTGTGTGCAAAAGTAAACATATTAGCTGGTTCCAGCATTAATTACAATTTTTTTCTGTGCACACAGCAATGCTGGCAGATGTTTGGATCTGGGCTGGGCAGTGTTTAAGAACTTGTGAAAGTGTTTTCCACTCGTTAGCTATGACTTCAGAGCAGTCCTGTTTGAAACTATGACACACACTATTTCTCTGCTGTGCAAAAATATTCATTAAGGTTGCCAGGTGGCTATGCATAGGAAATATGCAAAGAAGTAGCCATTTGCTAGTGCATGTCAAGAAAACAGTCCCTAATTGTAGCAGAGAAAGAGCTTGCTCATCCTTTTTAGCTGACACCACTTAGAGAGCTATTCATGATAAAAAACAAAAACAAACAAAACAAAAAGCCCTACTGCAGCCAAAATTACCAGTGACTCGCTTAGAAATGTTAAACATTTGTAAATCTGGTTAAAGCTATTTCTGAACGAAGTAATGTCCTTTTTCTATCCTGAAACTCAGCTCTTCACTCACCTTCAGATATGGACTCCTCTGTTTATTGTTCCGAAGTGTGGGCAGGTGGATGAAAGCCAGAGCTCTTTTGTTCAGAAATGCTGTATAGAGTAGAATTCTTCTGGTATTCAAACTGTGGTCAAATCCTCCTAAGGGTCAAAAGTTGTTGTCAGATTCATCTACACTATACGTGAATTTTAAAAAATGATCCTGATCTTGCTAAGCAAGAAGACAAAGTTAAACTAACCCTCCATCTCCTGTTTTATGCAAGCCCTTTGTGACATCCTTAAGACAATATGTTAATGTCAGGAAAGAGTCCTAAATTGAGTCATTTCATTCTGGTTTTGTATCCACCAAGGTGGCCTAATATCTTAAAAGCCATGGGATGTTTTGTAGCTCTACTAGTGAGTCATGACTTGGGGCTTCTTTTACAGTGCAGCTATCATAAGTCTTTGAGTAATCACAGACTTTAAAAGTATGCTACATCAACAAGATAAGAGAAACAGCCCACAGCACTAACAGCATTATCTTTTACCAAAATTGATTAGCCCATACTATGTGTCTCAAATATTTTGTATAAACTTACTCAGCAAGCTGAAAATAAGTGTGCTCCTGAAGTAGAAGCTGGGGAAAAAAAAAAACAAACAAATTCCCCAAAATAATAATGAAGAAACACTACTTCACCTGTGAAAAGACAATGCTGGCTGAGGCTTTGCTCAGATAGCTGCCAGTGCTAGCATTGCATAGAAATCTCTTCCTGATATAATCTGTTACCACAGTTTTGATACCATTTAATAAATATGAAGTTTCAGAGGAGCAAAAGGTTGTAAATGAATGCAGGAAAGTTGCCGACGTTCTGCTCAGTGGTCAGGGGGTATTTATCAGAGGATTTTTAATAGTGACATTTGCAATCTTGCTTTTTCAAACCCTTGTATCGGCCCCTGGTCTTCCCCTGTTTAGTGCAGACAAAGGAGTGTATGCTGTGATTCTACAAAAGGGATGAAGATGGATCTGGTAGGAAAAAAAATAATCCTAGCAGATGCTTGTAGACCTTACTTTCCTGTTTTATTTTTTAAATTATCCTCCCTTAGCATTAGGTTTTCTTTCCTGACACAATTTTTGGTGACAATGATCGTGCTAAGGATCAAATTGTAATGTGCTGCACCTTGCATGTAGCCTAAACACGTGTTTGCCAGAACACTTCAGCAGGTTATTTTTTGCAACTCCTAACACGTACATACATCCAACATATTAAAAATGGAGGCAGTGACTAGTGACCATAGAGAAGTTTATCTTATTCAGAAAAAGATGATCAAGGAAAAAAAGGTTATGAAGCAGCATGATTTATAATTCTGTTTGCAATCTGCTGCTCTCTGTTATGGTGGTCTTGGTGGAAGGGAAATACAACAACTCCAGTACAGCTCTGTGTTGCCGTCCCATCTGCAGTGCATCCAGTACATTAATACATCCTGGAAGGTACTGCCCAAACTGCAGCATGGGACTGTAACAAAAGAGAAAGAATTTATATTAACTTACTCAACTCTCAAAGGGAGGAAAAAAAACACTTTTGGAAAATAGCAGCTCATTTTTATGTCTGCCTCAAACCTGAAATACTTATCAGATATAAGATTTGTGTTATTAATCTTATTTAAAATATAAAGTGTAATGATGTGTTCCTTAAAACTTAGGTAGGTTTTTGGATATCACCGGATGATCTGCCCCAAGTTTGTCGTTCTTAATCCATTAAAAGACAGGCCTGCTTGTAAATCCACAGGTACAGATAAGAAGTCACTGTTTGACTGTGTCTGAACCCTTTTCAGATGAAAAATGTCAGTGGCAGAAAGGGAGGCTGAATTATTTTTTAAAAGGGTTTTCAAAGATTCTCATGATTCCTCCGGTATCAGTTAAATGTGACATGTCCATAGACGTGGCTGTTTTTTAGGGTGTAAAAGCAAGTAAATGCTATAGTTTTCATCTCTGTGTAGAAAGAAAATGCTGCAGTATGTGTAAGTGATCAATTTGCCTTGCACTACCAGAAAGATTCCTGTCTTCCATAATTAACATACAAAGAGATACTTTAAGGTTCAAATGATTTGTGATCACGTACCGGTGAGAGGGAAAAAAAGTGCATATATATGTATATTTCTGTTTGGATGCATATATATCACATATGTAAATGACATATAATGTATCCATAATAAGCTTTGCTGCTTACATACTGCCATTTAAGCTGTCAGAGCCCTGTCATGATGATAACTCGCCCGCATACATGCAAGCTTTTGTAAACTGGTACAGCTCTATTTCCCAGATTTGTTCCAGTTTGCAAGGAGGACCTGATGCACAATTTTACATAGAGTAGTTTTGTAATCTGTAGCACTCAGAGGTGGTATTTAGATTTCTGTGCTTGGAAACGGGAATCAAGTCTCCTCTTTGGAAAAATGGTCAAGATTAACTCAAGAGAACCTTTGCAGCCTGGCTGACGCATAAATGCAGGCGTTCATGGGAATGGCTCATTGGGGGAAGTCTGTGGAGACTGCCTGCAAGCCGGAGGAGTTACTCACTTCCTCAAACCCAAGGTTTCTCAGCAATTGCCAATTCTAAATCTGGGATGAGTTTACTTCTTACATAGTTGGACTTCCCACTGCTTGTGCAAAAGCATGGCCCTGATTAGGGGGAGAGCTGTCGAGAAGGGATGTGCTGCTGCAGACGGCAGGCAGTGCTGTTGCTCGGAGGGAGGAAGGGCACTTAGCAAACGGCAGAAGCCGGGCTGCAGAGAGGCGGGGGAAGTTCTGCACGTCCAGGGGCTGCAGCCAATTTTCAGCCTTTGTGGCAACCTGCAGGAAGGGCAAACCTGGGTAACAACTTGAGCAAATGCGAAATGATTGACGAGGAAAGCACTAAATCCATCCCCGCTGCTAAGTCTCATCCCTCTTGAAGTTGGAAAACAGAATTTATTTTTATTTTTTTAGAGGAGAACAGTATAAATTGTGTAATTTCGCATGTGAACATGGCTGCTATTGCACTTTTAACTGTAGTATTTGTTCATAGCAAAACAGACTTCTTGAGGAAATTGCTTGGCAAAGAAGAGTTGTCCAGAGTCCTTTTTTTTAAATCCTGTAATAAAATTAACAAAACTGGAGAAATTAAAGTGAGCTGAAGTAACACTTCAAGGTGTTAATTTTAAAGTCTGTACTTTCTAAATAAAATATCCATATGAAAAAGGAAGAATAAAAAAAAATAAAAAATCACTCTTTACCCCTCCATTTCATTTGCATGTTGTGTTAAAATCTTAATCTAGCAAGTTAAATTATTTTGGGCCTAATTCTGAACGGTTATTTCCTGTACATCACTCTGTTCAAAATCTCTACTGTTGTAATTAATTCTAGTAAATATTTTTAGTGTGTCTTCAAAATCAGTGGAGATGCTCTGGATTTTCTCATTGTGAAATATGTTTAAAAAGTATTTGGGAGCCAAATGCTTCAGAGTGTGTTCTTCTGACAGTGAAATGGATCACAGAGGCTCATGTACCAGGGGCTGTTGCACTCTCAGCTATCATCTTCCCCCTCCTCAGCATTTTTTAAGAACTTTCTTGAATCCACTCTACTGGCTAAGAATGCCATACTGCCTGTGAAAAGGTAGAAAAAAATGTAACCTTCTAGATCACCTTTGAATAGAACTGTAAAGAAAGAGGTTTGTTTTTCTTCTGCAGGATGAACAGATTGGTTGTTTTTTCAGACAAGTGTAATTAATTCTCGTTCCAGGGATCCTCTGAATGCCATGCATACATAACAAACATGGAGGTGTCTGCTGTCAGGGTAGGAGTGAACGCACTAAACACTGTTTGTGCTCTTTGTTTGCAGGGGAACTGGAGGTGGTCCAGAAGGATGGGGAGCGCAAGGTCCAGAGCCGGCAGCAGCTCCCGGTGGGGACGACGTGGGGGCCCTTCACCGGGAAGATGGATCTCAACAACAACACCTTGGTACGTAGGTGATCCCGGGCACCTTGCTTCTGTGGGGGTAATTATGCAGCTGGAGCACTTGGAAAACAGGCTTTGTTAGCTGTTGTGGGCAGTGATATTGGGATCACTTCCAATTAGTGCACCTATGGCAGCCGTCCATGTGAAGTTATTTGGAACACAGGTTAATAATAGTAATCTTGTTATTTTACAGGAAGAAAGGAAGTGTTGCTTCCTTGTTTTTTGAACCACACTGCTCCCTTTCGGCAGCAATGTCTGATTTTTAGTGTCTTTTAAAATATTTCATAGCATCAGTTGTTCAATATTTAATTTATATTTTTGGATGGCATAGAAAATAAATGGCTACATTGGTTAACGCTAAAATTTATTAAGTCTGCCTCAGTAATAAGATTATTGGACATAGTAAAATGTCTCATTGGCTTGCAGTTTTTTTGGAAGATACTGAAAGACATTTGCCATGTAATATGTTCCTAATTGTACTTTTCAAATTATTATTTTGATGCAGAAAGTATGTGGGCCTTATTACTTGTAATTAACACTTTGCTGACCTCAGTTTCATGAAAATCCATGTTGTTTCTAAGTGTTCATTTCATTTTTGTTTGGATAGGTTTTAACCCTGAGCTTCAATATTATCTGTATATAGTTCAGATCAGCTTTCCAGGAATATCTGGAAAGGTGAGCCCATGATAAAAAAAAACAACAAACATCTCTGGAAAAAAGGGTTTAGGCAATTTGGGAGTATACATTGCCCCATGAGATACTACTAAAAACTACTACTACTAGCTCTATCACTTGCTATTACAAATTTTGCAGGAAGAGATTAACATAAAGATCTGGGGAAGTATTACACAGGTGTGTACTACACACATCTGGAGCAGATGCAGCTCTGCTGTAAACTGAGAAGCGGAACTTCCCAGTGTAAAGGATATCATCCTGTTATTGGAAGAACTGAAGAGTGGGAAGTGTTGAGTTTCTAAAGCAGCATCAGTGGACACGTGAGAGAGGGGACATGTGGAGCTGGATGAGAGGAGGAAGCTGAAATTTTTTCACTCTTCCCTGAAGAACCTATGCTCTTGTATTTGAGATCTATTTCTAAAAGCTTGCTGGATATTTCTTTCTGTAAATGGTCAGTACCTGGTTAAAAGATGCACTTTCAAAACTACTGGACACTGAAAGTGTCTTACACTTTTCTAAGGGAAAAATGGAAAATTTGAATACCTGTCTCCATTTTCTCCATTTCCTTTGTTTTTTATTTCTTCATCTACTTTACTCTTTGTCGATTAGTCTGTAAGCATTCTCAAAATGTTTTCACAAAAACTCATTTGTGACAACTATCTGAGACTCAAATAATCTTTCTCAGATTCCACAGTCACTACTCTCATCAACATCCATGCAACAAAAACCTTAGTACTGATGTGTCTTGAGGTCAGTCTGTATAAGACCTGAGGAAAAACACTAGCTTTGTGTTATTCCTATTGCCATGAGAACTTATACCACTTCTTCGGGTGTACGAAATTTGAAGTTAATGTTTCAGTATGGGAGCTCATGATGACTGAGCTGTCACTACAAAAATTATCATTATCAGATATCCTTAGGATCAGTTTGCAATTGTTTTATTTTTATATTCTGAAACAGGGATGGAACAACTGTAATCCTTCCTGCAGGAGCTTTCTTCTCCTTCAGTTGTACAGGCATTAGGGCCTGCTATTACTTTGAAATTTGGATTTTTGCCATAACAGAAAAAATTAGCTGAAACATTTTGTTTTTTAATAAAACTGTAGTGACTTTTTATTTTGGTAATCATCAGATGGAACAATTTTCTCAGCCTAATTCAGAGGGATATGAGATAAAAATGTTCAGAATGACTTCTGTCTTCACTAGGTTGGAAAGGTCCTCCTTTGCTTCTTGTCTGTTTAGAAACTCTAATTTTTGCTGACATGATAGATTTTATTTTTGTTGTGACTTCTATTTATCATAAATGCTTTTTGTAATTGGAAAAAGTTCCTGTAAACAGAAATGTAGTCCATAGCAATATAATTTTGACCCCCATTCTCTGAGACAGTCAAAATTGAACTGGATGTGGTCTTGAGTAATCTTTGAAGTTGAGTCTAACTGAAGTTTGCAATGCTTTGAGCAGAAGTTTGGACAGGAGGTGCCTTCTGCCCTGAATTATTCTGTTTCTAGGCAATGTTCCTTTTTTCCAAGTATCAGGTGTTTCCTGCAGTCCTACATTTGTTAGTTTCAAATGCTGCGTGAAGAAATGTAAATCCTTTGATAGATCCTTAATTTACTGTTTAAACGACACAAACCCAGTGCCAGCTTCTGCGTTTTTCCTTTAGCATTTTTTTTTCCCTTGAAATGATTCTCGTTTATCTATGATATTTCTGTTTGCTTTGCACATTTGATTACTTTCCTCACTGCCATACATGCCCTCAGTTGTTCACAAGGGGACTTTGTGTTTGTTTGCTTAAGTTATTTATATCAGTTTTGGAAAGCTCATTTGGGTAAAGCCTTACGTCTCTAGAATTCAATCAAACTTTCACATCAGCTGCTGATGTAAGGTTTAGTTCATTTCTTAATGAGAACTTCAAGCACTGCACTGCTATAGACATGAAATAATCTTTGGAAAAAGCTTTAATGTACATTTTTAGTGTAGACAGAAAAGGAAAGAAAAAATCAGTGAAACTCAGGTAAGTATCACAATTCTTGCAGCTGGACTTCTTGGAAAAGATGGTGGTGGTTACTAGTAAGTATTTTACCTGACTTCACTGATTTTTAGTGTTAGCAATATATGACACTTAGCCTCACAGGATTCACTTGCCTTAGGAGTCACTAAGCAGTAAGTTACTGCTTACTTGCTGTCCTTTCACCCAGCACTTTATACAGTCAGTACTTATATCATGTGAAATTGCTTCGTATTTCAGTCATTGCTATGGTGCTGAATAAAGACTCAATGCTGTTGGCTCAGGAGATAGAGCAGGCTAATTAATTCAGCATGGTAATTAATTGAGTCACTGTGCCAGATGTCAAATACTTTTTAGATCTTTCAAGTTTCTGTCTTGAAGTATATTAAGAATATACATCTCAGAGTAGGAGAAGGTTGGGTACCTTGAACAAAAATGATTTAAGTGGTGTTCACAATTGCAACAGGAATAGCAGCTTTTGACTTCACCAGCAGTGCCACAGCACTGTCAGATGTGATAGAGCAAGGTCCCTGTCAGAATACTTAAACTCTAGTGGTAGACTTGAGAGCTCAATGAGTAAGCATGTTCTTAATTTTTGTTGTCTAAGAATCAGCCAGCAATCATGAATTTTGAAGTGTTTAAAACTCTTTATGAATTGCTTACCCCACTGCATTACTATTGCTGTGCACGGCCATCAGAAGTCCTAAGAGCGTTGCTTTTTAAGAAGAGAGTGAATCTGCGATATTGGAAGCTTTCTAGGCATTTAATTCCCATTTCAATATGAATTTAAGAACTCCTTATATCATTATCTAAATACTTATGGACATCTATTCATATATTTAGAGTAATAAATCTCCTATTTAGATAGTTTTAATGATCTGTTCCCATAATTTTGCCAATTTGGCACAATAGTTTTGTTCAGCTGCTGGTCTTTGTACCCGTGGGTACAGTTGCAGGTTCTTTCCTTTTCCTTCAATTTCTTTCCCCTTCTCGTTCCTTTCTGCTGCAAGAATAGCAGTTAATAGTCCCAAGAAAATGAAATGCCAGTGTTTTCAAATTGAATCGTCATGGTACTTGGATTCCAGAAGGTAATGGCATTGCTCTTTTGTACTGGGCAAGTTTATTGTCATACCTACACGTAACAAAAAATTTTATGAATTGCACAGGGTTTTAAGAGAAATACAAGGGCTGCTTTGAATGTAATGCCTCCTGTTTTATGATGTCCTCCCATGACATAAGAGGCAAATGTTGGTGATGTGAGAACTGAGTTTGAACCTGTCCACCAAAAGCCTGTTACCTGTTGTTGCTGTGTGACACATGGCAGCAGAGGGGCAGTCTGACAGAATGGCCTCTGACATGCAAATGCAGCAAAACTGAATTCTTTCTTGCAAAAAAAATGGCACCCATTGGCGTTCATTGACTCTTGCTGAATGTTTCTGGAGACTAAACAGTGGATGTGAGCACAGTGAGGCAGTGGGTGGTTGGAAAAGTCCTTAAAGATCATCAAGTCCAACCACAGTCTAACCATACTACCCTAATTGTAACAACTCTCTGCTAGGTCATGTCCCTGAGCACCACATCCAAACGGTTTTTAAACAACTCCAGGGATGGTGCCTCAACCACCTCCCTGAGGAGCCTATTCCAGTGATTAACCACCCTTTCTGTAAAGAAGTTTTTCCTGAGATCCAATAAACCTCCCCTGGTGCAACTTCAGGCCATTTCCTCTCGTCCTGTCACCTGTCACCAGTGAGAAGAGACCAAACTCACTCTCGCTGCAATCACCTTTCAGGTATTTGAAGAGAGCAACGCCATCTTAGCAGCTGTGAAACAGTGGGTCTTCTCTGCTGGTGCAGATTTTTAGGAGTGCGGCATGCAGGCTGGTGTTCATTGCTGGACAAAATGCACAGCTAATGGTGGTGACTGTGTTGAGAAACAGGTTTTTTTAGCTGAGAATTTTCTCTATCAGATCATGTTATTGTGCTCTCTGTATCTACTGTAGTCCACAGAAATAAATAAGAGGCTTTTCTTTTCTTGATTTTTGATTTCTTGAGATTACTTGAAAAAAAGAAGATACCTTTACAAGCCTTCTGTGCTAAAAAGAGATTGGATATATATTTCTAGGTTTTCTTGAGGTTTAATATGGTATCACTGTTTTGACAAACAGGCACATAAGTAATTTTGTACAAGACTTTTTTTTTTTTTAAATGTACAGTTGATGAGCTCTAAGGGAAGCAACATGATTAAATCAGTACGTTTAGCTGGGGGGCTCCGACTTTGTACCTTGCTGCATCCCTCAAAGTTCAGTAGTTCCTGGGTACCTAAAAGCAGACAGGAATGTATTTCTATGGCTTGTGCACATAGCTTGTGACTCTAGTTTTCAACAGAAAAGTGGGTTTACGCACGTGCCATCTATAATGTGAGCAGGCTTATGAGAAGAAGGGAAAACAGTTCTAGGAGGATCAAACTGCTGAAAGCATAGCTGCTGCACATAAGCAGATCTAAACTGAAATTGTTAACAGCTTATTTAAGAAGAAGCAGTTCAGATATTAAGAAGCAACTGTAAATATTTTCCTTGTCTCCCTGAAGCAAAAGAATATCTCAAATATCGTGACTGCATTCAGTGTTTCTCAAGAGGCAGCACAGAACCACATGGCCTGTGATGAAGGTCAAGCTGTGGATGATGCCATGGCTCCAGTAGTGAGTGGAGGTATTCTAAGATGTGATTTCCTTTGGCTGCAGCCATCTAGTTTTTGGTGTTAATCTCTGCCTATGGCGGGATTTTGTGAAATGAAACAATGAGTGGCTGGATCCTGCCCCCTATTCCTGTGGTCTTGTCACAAGGAGGAGCGTGTGGTGCAGGCCTGTATCATCCTGATAAGGAAAAGAGGATTCAACATGGCTGTGACGGGAATCCGTGGGAAGAAAGTGTGCAGGTTTGGACCAGGCGAGCAATGGGATACAGCAGAGACCCTTTAATGGGATCTGGGAGGTTCAGTGCCAAAGCTACACTTTTCCTGGAAGATAGCCTCACAAAACAGTTTATTGGGTAGTGCTGTGAGGGGCTGAGGAGCCAAGGTTCAAAATGCAGTTAAGTTATTCATTCGCTAATCTGCAGCTGGTCACTGCAGGTCAAAAACCTCATATCTGTAGTAGCCAGCAACTTTTAATCTCCAGAGTTGCAGTGTGAGAGTTTGCTGGGCACTTGGTTGAGGTTCTGTGTGGCCACAGAGAGCAGCAGCCTCTGCTAGGCTGCCTCCAGTTTTGTTGTTTAAACGTAGAAATGTGTAAAGTAGGTTTTGTTTTTAGTCAAAGACAAATGGGGATGTTGGCTCTTATTAGCACAATGACTCCTATGTTTCATTACCAAAAGTAGTATATTGAGTCACAAGCCGTGATTTTAATCTTTACTATACTGGTTTGTACCTGTGACATCAAGTGTCTACAAAAGTATTTCTTTCAGTTTTTCACTGTTATTACTGACAGGTTATACTTTAAAACTGTAGCTGTGGAGCACTTGTTTCTTTCCCAAATACTGGGAGACTTTAGTGTAACAATATTTCTGGTCAGCAAATTGTGCTACAGTTACTGTAATGTACATTTGTGCTATGCAAGCATCACCGCCAGCCACTTTATACAATGTGAACATTTTAAAAAGCTGAGATATGTTGATGCGATGTAGAAACCCATGTGGCCATCCTCAGTGACCATTGAAAACATTCCTTCCCATTCCCTCACATTCCCACCGTCTCCCCTTTTATAAAGCCACGCGTTGAGGGGAAGGTAACGACAGAAGAATTTTTAAAAAACTTTTGTCCATGGCCATTTTTAGCCACTTTTCAAAACAAACAAACAAACAAGTAATCAAACACAACAGCAGTTGTTTCTGTTCCTTTGTTGACATTTACATAACAGAGTTAAGTTAAAACATGTTGCTAATATGATAGCAAGATATGGTGATGATCTGAATAAACACTGTTCTTGAAAAGTCAGAAGAGGTTTTCTTAAGCTTGAGAAAGTGGTTTCCAGAATGCTGAATGAAAACCACATTCCCTGCAAATAGAAATGCACATATTGATCACACACCACTGTCTAAGTTCTGTTAGCATACTGATATTAATATTGTTGTTAATATGGCCTTAATTTTAAGATACTACAAGTTTGAGAGGCAGGCAGATATGTTTCTTCCCTGTTTTTCTTGTTTTTTTTTTTTGTTTTTTTTTGTTGTTGTTGTTGTTGTTGTTATTTTTTTATTAACAAAACAAGGAGATGACTGAAATCCATCGTTCCTTTTGATTTCTTTATTGCTGAATCAATTATTTCAGAAATAGAGTATTATGTAGGGAATTTTTACTTAAAATCACTTTTAAAAAACTCCATTCCTGTATCTGAAGCCCTTTCTTAAAACTACACATGCCCATGGTTTAGTTTGACACTTGTTTATCAAAACGACAGAACTGGAGTACTGCATCCAGGCCTGGGGCCTGCAAGCACAGGAGAGATTTGGAATTCTTGGAATGGGTCCAGAGGGACACTAAGATGATCAGAGGGCTGGAGCACCTCTGCTGTGAAGAAAGGTTGAGGGAACTGGGATTGTTTAGCTTGGAGAAGAGAAGGGGAGACCTCATTGTGGCCTTCCAGTACTTGAAGGGAGCATACAAAAGGGGGAATGTTTTAAACTGAGACAGAAGGTTTAGGTTAGATATTAGGAGGAAATTATTCACACAGAGGGTGGTGACACACTGGAACAGGTTGCCCAAGGAGGTTGTGGATGCCCCATCCCTGGAGGCATTCAAGGCCAGGCTGGATGTGGCTCTGGGCAGCCTAAACTGACTTAGGTGTTGAATTTAAAGAGTGCCACTGCACAGCCTGTGAGCAGGAAGGTGTTCTTGAGCTGCCAGACTACAGACATATAGTCTGATTCTCCCTGTACCACAGACTTTATGCCTCAAACATTTATTTTGCTATTGATGATTTTGCAAAATTTGTAACACAACTTTTTGAATGGAGTGTAGTCCTATTTAGGAAGTTTGGATGAGAGGAGGATTTGGTTTAGCTCCTTTGAAAGTGGTTCATACAGCTCAGTACAATAAACACCTAAAGGGCACAGTTCAGTATTCATGTTTATGACAAGGAGTTTAATGTTTTTGCTGTCCTCTGAGGAATATATTTTTTTTAATTCATGCTTTTTATAATGATATTTCTATTTATTTATGAAATGTGTGTTAGTGTAGACTAAGCAGGTAGAAAATGTCAGATTTAAATATTTGGAAGTTTTAGAAACAACTTTTTTCTCACTAGATGTTAAACAACACTTTTTTTTTTTTTTTACACTAAACCAAAATTCAGTTTCTAAAATGTTGATAGATTTTATTATTAGTTTCATATCCATAGAACAAGTGCAGGAAAATCTAGTTGCATCATTTTAGTAAAATGTAGAGCCATGACGATGCCTGTGTCTACAAAGATACATGCATTGTTATGCCAAGAATTTTGTGCTTATGAGGGGCTCTGAGCTGAAAGACTTGCAGGCTTACGTTCTCTCCTTAACCATTATAAAGATAAAATATCCTGGATACTCCTGGGTTCCTCTGGGGAAAATACATATCCACATAGATATCCTTAGCATACGTTGCTAGTGGAGGAGAGCACCATGATGACTGAGTGTTTGGAACTATGGTGGCACTTGGGAGGACAGTGAGGAGTGTGTTCCATAAGACCTGTGGAAGCAAAGCAGGCAGTTGTTTGGAATCGAGTGTGCTGTAGATGAAATTCCTGTGTGAAAAGAAAATTCACCATTTATAGGTTTCAGAATTATGCTAATGAAAGTGCAAACCACAATACGACTCTCTCACGTACATTATCACTGTAGCAATAATAAGATTTGAAATTATTGTCTGTCCTAGTTTAAGACTTTGAGTAAAGGAATAGACCTGTGGTTTCAATGAAGACAGCGTGCACTTGCTGCTCACTTCAGCTTGCTGCTCACAGCGTGATGGAATGATCAAAATTCCAGTCGGTTCCCATTCTCTCTGAATAGGCTTCAGAGGAATAGCCTATACATGTGCAGGACTGATTGAAAAAAATGTAGTTATTTCATTGCCAGCCAAATTAACTGCATTTTGTGAAAGTATTTCTTTGAATTTCTGAATAGAAAAAAAATATATAGCAAGCACAGTTAGCACAGTATGTGTATTCTGTGTATTATGGCCGCAAGTTGTATCAGAAGAGGTTTAGATTAGACGTAAGGAAGAACTATTTCTCTAAGAGAGTGGTCTGGCACTGGAATGGCTGCCCAGGGTGGTGGTGGAGTCGCCATCCCTGGCAGTGTTCGAGAGGCGTCTGGATGACGTGCTGCGTGATGTGGTTTAGTGCTTGTGGTGGCAATGGTGATGAGGAGACAGTTGGACTGGATGATCACAGAATCACACAGAATCACAGAATCACCCAGGTTGGAAGGGACCTCAAGGATCATGTGGTTCCAACCCCGCTGCCTAGCAGGGCCACCAAACATACACATACACATGATCTTATAGGTCATACACATACACATGATTTTACACATACACATACGCATGATCTTATAGGTCGTTTCCAATCTTGTGATTCTGTGATTCTATGATTCTCTATATATACATACATACACATTTATAAATATAAGTGCAGGAAAATACACATGTATACATTTATACATACATATGCTGGTGTTTGCAAGTGTATGAAAGACAGCATGTTCTATTACGAAGGAAACGCTGTTATTAGTTCCTAAAATCAGGAATGCATTTGAGATACCCACATTTTGCTCAACTTTCTGCTCAGCTGTAGCTGCTCTCCTAATGATGCGGTGGTATCACATAGCCAGTAGCAAAACTTGTCCATTCCCAGATGCAGCAGATCTCCTTTCTATCACTAAAATTTGGGCAGTACAGTCCTTGTATTGTGCATAAGAGCTGAGTGAGGTTTGTAAATATCCCGGGCCTCATTTCTCAAGCTCAGCAAACAAGGTCATCAGTGCAGCCCACGGTGGCTCTTGTGAGCTCCTGTAGCACTGCAGAGACATTGGGCTGCAGCCCTTATGGCTCTGCTGGGACATGTGCAGAAGGCACCAATGCTGGGCATCCATCTCTGTTCTCCTGGGCAGTCCCAGCCACCTGCAGCAGTGGGAGTTACAAAATGCTTCGCGTTCATGTCATGTCTTAAACAATCAAGCATTAATAAACTTTTGCCCAGTGTTTTTTTTTTTTAACTAATGCGTTTCATGTTATTTCACAGACTAGAGAAAAGGGGAAAATATTTCAACACAGCAACAAAAATGTTTCGCAAATTTAAAAGCCTTAAATATATTTGCAGTCATGTATTTTCCTGGCTTTTTTTTTTTTTTTTTTTTTTTTTTAATTTGAGCTTCTTAGGGAATAATTGTGTTTTAAATAGAGAAAATAATGCCTTTTCTCTGTGTGCTTTAGGGGAAGAACACCAGAATGCTACTGATGCATTTAGAATAAAGTACATAGCATTTGAGATATCATCATAGTTTTTGCATAAAAAAATGCAAATATTTTGCATCTAAGAAAATTACGTAATTTAAAACGTTTCTGTTGCAGATCCATATTTCCCATCTTTTTTGACATTTTATTTTAATGTAAGCCTGAAAAGAGCAGAAAATATTTTTTAATAAAAGCTTCATCTGTGCTAGTCATTATTATTATTTATGTTTTTATTTATACGCACTTCCTCAGTTAACACATTCCTCCAAGATTTTTTTCTCTTTGAGCTGTGTGGTTGCACATGGTGGTCTCCAAGATGGGGGAGGAGTGACCGCACTTTCTAAAAGATGAAGCTGGCACTTGTGCCATGTGTGAGGACACAAAGACAAGCCAGGGTAGCTGAGGGAGGTGTGCTCGGCACGGGGAGGTGACGAAGGATTCTTCCCTCTCTCTCCCTCTTGCAAGCTGTTGTCCTCACGTTGGGTAGAAAACTGGGACAGATTAGCATAAAGGAAAGAGAGCAGTGAAGCAGCGAACAATAGTAGGACCAAAATATCTGAGTTTGTTTAAGCTTGGGCTGAACCAGCAATGGGAAAAGTGTAGGCGCAGCAGGGACAAAGTGGGTGACCCATGGCTTCTGGCATCACAATGCTGGGAGGTGGCTGCAGCCAGCCTGTCTGTGTGACTGTCCAGAGACATTGCTAGTAGCTGACATCTCCCAAACTCGGCTTTGAAAGGCCTGTTGGAGAGGGTCCAGAGGAGAGCCACAAAGATGATCAGGGAGCTCCCTGCAAAGACAGGCTGAAGGAGCTGGGCTTGTTCATCCTGGAGAAAAGAAGGCTGCGGGGTGACTTCATTGCAGCCTTTCAGTACCTAAAGAGAGCCTACAAACAGAAGGGGAAACAACTCTTTGAAAGGGTGGATAACAGCAGGACAAGGGGAAATGGTTTTAAGTTGAAGGCAGGAAGATTTAGATTGGATGTCAGGGGGAAGCTCTTTACAGAGAGAGTGGTGAGGTGCTGGAACAGGCCCAGAGAGGTTGTGGATGCCCCGTCCCCAGAGGTATTCAAGGTCAGATTGGATGGGGCCAATACTTCAGTAAGCATTTCCCTGTTATTCATCCCCTGGGCAGCCTGGTCTAGTATTAAATGGGGAGGTTGGTGGCCCTGCATGTGGCAGGGGGGTTGGATATTCATGATCCTTGAGGTCCCTTCCAACCCTGGCCATTCTGTGATTCTGTGATTCTGTGAATTAGACCCGCTTTTGCAGAAAATGGCAGATGGGACATTATGGCAAGTGAGACAGTTGGTCACACAGCGGAGGATACCCTTTTCAAAATATAATTGAAATATAACAAGGACTTGCTGGGAGATAAGAAAGTGAGCCTCTATGTTTCTTTGACATGTCCCTCATTAATTTCCTGCAGGTTTTTTTCTTACGGATGTTTCTTCTTCCTGCTCCAGTTTCTTGTTTATAAAAGTTAGAATTAACATGTGGCAAACAACCCAGTTTTAAATGAATGTTATTTTTTCAGTGAATTTTTTCTGCTTTATGTTGGACTTTGCTTTCAAGTGTTCTGTACTATTTTCTTAAGAAATACTGTCTGTTTTCTGAGGATCGGTGTCTCAGGTTTGTGTCAGAGATGTGAGAAGAGAGAGCAGTGGCATTGGATTCTCAGGATGCCAAATGTGTGCACTTTGATCTGGTGCTCAGGGTGCCTCAGGGAGTAAGCTGCATCTTGATTTCTGTAGTCTGCCACCCGCTATCAGGTACCAGGCCCCCGATTAGGCAGGCGGAGAAACAGTGAACACACCGTGGGCTGGATGTGGAAACCTTTGTGAGAAGGCTTTTTGCATCAGCAGCGCTTGTTCTCTGGTGCAGTTTCTGGGGCAGTAAATGCCCTTAACACTCAGTAACAGCAACAGCTACCTTCATGCCCTGATTTGAAAGCTCTCCCCCCTCCCCACCGTCGTTAACATTTCATTGCAGAATGGAAAATGAAAAGGATATCCGTGTTTTGAGAACTTGACCTCTCGCAAATGTGAGACCACTTAGAGTGGCTGTTCCTCCTTAACATTCCTCACATGCCCTCCACCAAGCCAGTTGCTAGCACTTGGCGCAGTGCTGGAGTGGCTTTGTAGTCACACCTGCGCCGCTTGCTCCATCTGTGGCAGGCAGGAACCCATGGGGCAAAAGAGCCTGTCTGAACTTCAGTAAACATTTCCCTGTTATTCATCCTAAGGGGACTTGACTGGACTCTCATTCTTTATTCACTGTAGCTCCTATAGTTTTGAAGTCTCCTGAACTCTCTAGAAGTGTGGTATTGTCAGAATTCTCTGTGTCTCTCTGGCTGCTCTGTGGCACCTGCAGAATGCTCTGGGAGAGCTGTGAGGTGTGGGGAAGCAGAGGCTCGGCTCTGGCATCCAGTGCCATCCCCATGGCCTCAGGTTCATGAGAGCTGCAGCAGCAAGCAGCATTGATGGTATTGCATCAAAATTATTGGGTTAACAAGGATTCTTGAATTTATTTTTTACAGATGACATGTGAAGTATGCAAATCTGCCAAGTGTTAGAGATCACAGTTTATAGGCCTGCGGGTTGATTCTTACTGGTCATTTCCACCTATGGTCATTGGAAAAATACAAAGGGAATGCAAAGCAATCAGAAATATTAAGGGCCAGTTAGTGTGTTAGGGCTCGAGTTCGCGCAGTGCTGAGGTGCAGGAGGAGGTGCTGAGCACCCCAGTCTTTCATTCAGAGCAGTGGGGCTGAGGAATGCCTAGCATTTCATGACACTGAACACCACCACTACAGTCTGTGAACCTCTCTGTAGAAGATAAATATTTCTTATTTTATTTGACCTTGGAGATGGAACTGGTTTGATAGGGTTAAGGTCAATGAGTATATTATTTTTAGACGAGATACGGAGTACATGGATGGTTCTGCTTTATTTTAGCGTGTTAACATCTGGCAACATTCTGTTCCATATGCTGCTGATTGTCCTGATACATTCATCTTCAGTGATTATCAAAAAGATTTCAGTGCTCTGGAGTTAATCACACGTTAGAGAAGACAAATACATGAAGACAAGTGGAAAAGCAGTGTGTGGGTTTTTGTGCATAAGACCAAGATTTGGGTAATCTTGTCAAGTGCTCAATTAATTTAGAAAATAAATATTTTAAAAATTGATTTAATCAGTTAATATTTGTGAGTACTGTGAGGATGAAGAACAGCATATTGGAACTTGATATTGTTATCACAACAGACAGAGAGAAACTGATTGTGCCCTTTTATTTCTAAATGTGGTGCACTTATTTCTCCTAAGGATAAATAGTTAAAGGAGTTTTAGGTCTGCATCCTTTTCCCATGTGTCATTTTTGCATAGCTTTTCTGTATGAAAGTTTAGCTATGCTTGTGCTATTTCATTACAAAAATCACACACGTAACTATCAACTGAGGTTTTTTTTTCTTATACCAGTGTTTTCAGTTTTCCTAGGTTGATAACATTTTTTCCAGGGCTATCAATTACTATTTTCATTTTATGCTGTTTTGGCCTTACATGCTACCAGCTTCAGGGGAGGAAGACTTACGAGTTTCAGAGGGAATCTGCACATAGCAGGTGTTCCTTTTACAGCACCTTCTTTTTGAAAATGCAGAAAGGCTGCCGAGATCAGAATGAACAGGGAGGCAGCAACCAAACTAAGCATGATGTCTGTCAGCCTTGTACCCCTCTTACAGTGTTTGCCCCAGCCTGTGCTCACCTCCAGACACTCAGCTGTGGGGCTACCCCTTATTTCTCAGTGAAGAATTCAATTAAGAAAACAACCACACAGTCCAAAGTTAGAAGGATGTGAAAGGATTTTCACTCTTCAGTGAAAGCCATAGAGCAGAATTGGCCCATGTAGCACTGTGCAGGACGTCTGGCCAAGATAAGATGTTAGAAAAGCAGCACGAAGGCTGAAGTGGCAGTTTGCCACAAAAGGAAAGGTAGAGAAAAAACTAAAGTAGCAACATTGCTACTCAGTATTTCTTTCTTATTTGAATATTCATCATTTCAAGGGAAAAAAATAAAGGCAGTGAAATCTCTTAGGGGACGGAACATATCACTATCCACTACTGAGATAAAACTTGTTTTATTTTATCATGCACAAATTTGTTTAGATCTTAGCAGTGGCCACTCTTCCTGTTGCCAATATCTATTAATGATAATTACTTCAAATACAATACTTGCTCAGTGATAGCATCACGTCATGGTGAGGAAGATTGTGATCTTATCTAAACCTATTCTGTTTAACTCTGACACTCCTTCTATTATAGTAGGGCCTAGATAAGATCATGCCTGTTAGGATCAGACATTAGTTGGAATCAATATTTGAAAATGTGCCTGTTTTTGCTTAATAGCAAAGTTAGTGTGGGGGTCAGAGTGAGATCATTTGTTGGATGAGATTGTACAGCTTCATCTTGTAACGGAAATGTGTTCTTCGCTTCAGCTGCTGGTGAAAAGTGAAACAAGGGCTCCTTGAAAACTGTACAGCTTCACTAACAGTCGCTGTGTAAGGAAGATATAATGATTGTTATGATATTTAACATCTGTAGTGCTGCAGCATGTTGAGGTTCTATCAGGAACTGGTGCTCCTTTGTGCTAGACTCTGTCTGAATCTGATACTAAGAGGACAGCTGCTAATCTCAGCTAGCTTAGGTCCTGGGCTTACACCAGCCCCGAATACAATGGCAACAAGCAAGTGTGGGAGGCAAAAGTTAAAGCTGAGCTTATGGAGATTAGTTTAATAAACAGCAGTTACATCACAGTAAAGCAGCAGACATGAGCTTTACAGACATGGTGAATCAATAAGGCAGCAAGTTTGCAGATGATTCCAGGGAATTCTTCCTACATCCATTAATCTAGTGGAAGAAAATATAAAAAAATTGGAAGCATTGATTTAGATGGGAATTTTTAAACTCACTGGCTGTTAAAGAAATATATAATCTGTATCAGAGATGGTGAACCTTTTTAGTGCCCAGTGCCAAACTTACTTTGAAAAGCTCAGAAGTTCATGTGCTGCCAACAGAAATCTTTCAATGACAAACTTGTTACCAGTGCAGCAGTGTACAACTGGTGGAGGTGAGCACTAAGAAAACACAGAGTGCCATAAATGCTGTTTTACTGTACAGTATGGTTACTGTTTCTGTAGGATCTTTTGGGTTTGGGTCAAGGAGACCGAGTGCCCATGGATACTTGTGTGGATTGCTTGAGTGCCACTTTCTGTTTCTAGTCAAGAACATGAATGTTTCCTGTGTTATCAATGAAAAAGTCGAACAGCATAAATTAAAAACTTAGAAGTTAACAATCATGTTAGCAATTGTTTTTTCATTTCACTGCAAAATAGGAGTGCCACTAGTTCTGTGGCTCAAGCTGGAATCAAAGAGCTTCATGTGTAGCTCACTGAGCTAGGGAAGTAGCAGGATTGTACTGGACTGCTCTAGACAGAATGACCACAAGAGATATTTTAATAGATCTTTTAAATCATTCCAGTGCGAAATAAAAACAATTTTGGAGATTTCCGTGTTCTAGCATGAAATGAGCTTCTTGTTTGGATGCCCAAATCTGTATTTGAATGAATTTCTGGCATTGTGCCTACCGATATTCTGAGACCTAGACTGAGTTTACCAATCATTTCAGTCTCAATAATGTCGCTCATTACTGAGTGTTTCTCATCTTAAACTCTAACTTGTGGCTTGACTTAGATTTCCTTCACTGTTAACAGCTTGATTACAATTCTTCACATTTGACACACCAATCTGAATTTATAACACTGTTCTCTGAGAAATGAACATATTCTAGACAGGAGTGGTAGCTTTCATTAGACAAAGTCAGAAAGTTTCTGATTTGAAACAAAATAAGTTTAATGTCACATGCCCCTCTAATTATGCATGGTATGTCAGTACCAGTATCACATATGTGCCAAATGGTAGTTATAAAGAGGTGTAACTATAATTTATGTTTCTTCAGGCACAAAAATAAGTGGAATGACAAATGAATAAATCATTGCACCAGTGTTAACAGTAAAAGCATGACTGAATTCACTATCACCATATTGCCTTTCAAATCAAATAAATGCTGTTCCTTACTCTTTCAATATAATCATATGTGAAAACTCTGAATTGAAAAAAGAATGAAGAAATACCAAATATCAAATATCAAAGTAGATTTATATAGGTGAAATTCTTCTCCTGTAACATGTGCATAAGGATATTTGAGTAGTATTTTGCTCACAAAAAGTGAAGCATTTCCATATTTTCATTGAAAAAGGCATAATTTTGGGTTCAATCTGAATAGTTAAGATACAGATTTTATTTTACTTTTATTTTTAACAAATAGGAGGAGGAGCAGAGACATTTTTGAATCATCCTAGAATAACTGGGAATAATTTATCTTTGAAGTCTATGAAATTCATCTGGATTTTAGATATTTGTATCACAGAGCAGAACAGATTCATTTTCAAGATAGATTTTTCTTTATTTCCCCAACTATATGGAAGTATTTTAATCTTGGGGCACCCTGAAAGAATTGTTCTGATACTACACTGTGGTATTTGCGGACAAAAAATAGGTGTTTTCTCACATGCACACTTCCAGAACATGGCCTTCACTGACAAGGTAGATTTTTAAGCAGTCAGATTTAAATACTGATTTATTTTAAACTTAGACTTTTTGAACAATTTTAATTCTTTGAATTATTTCTTTCTTTGCAGTCTGAATTCTGAAATGGGGTGTAGTTTAAAATTCATGGAATACTGTCAGTTTTCAATTGTCCTTTATTTCAAAAGCCAAAATGTGCTAGATATAGATTTCCAGGTGCATAAGTGGGGCAAGAAAGGAGGCTAATTTGAGACACAATGAGGCTAATTTTAAATACAATGCAAAACCCAGCACTAGAGTTTTCTGCCTTACTCCCAGATATACATAAAACAAGAATTGTCACTAAGACAATTGAATATATCTGAAGAAGTAAGGTGTTTTTTTTTTCCATGGATATCCCTTTTTTCTCACTAAATACAGAGTGAAGAGCCATAATTCTGCCTTTATGATAACAAAATGTTCCCTTCTATTAGTAGCTCATATTGCCTACATACAGCATGTGAAAACCTTCTGTTAAACTTGTATGTGAGTGAAGTCAGAGCTTCATTTCAAGCCTGAATCTGAAGCAGTTAGAATGAGGTGAAACAGGAGGAGATTACAAGCAATTATACCTATATAAATAATATGAGCATTTATTTTTGCTCTATAATTTTATTTAACTTTGTTTATGTATTTGATTTCTACTCTCTATGCCAAGAAGTTTTTGGTATCCAGACTAGCCTATTAAACAGATCTTGCTATTATGGTTGATATTATTATGTCTGAATCAAGACTGTGATAAAAAAAGAAATCTCTTCCTGAAAGAATTTAGAGGCCACAAAGAGAACACAGACAAAGAGCGGGAGAAATGTATAATTTGATCACCATTTTTAAAATAGGAGATCAAGGTACACAGAGATTAATGGACCTGCTTGACAGCACTCTGAAGGTCTCAGGTTTCCTACAGGTTAAACGAATGCCTGCGTTACAAGATTATCCCCTGAATGATTAGCAGACACCCAAAGAGTTGTACATCACCAGACTATGAATTGAACTAATTTGTTTAAGCTCTTCACATAAAAATTGCAAATAAAAGTTAGTCTTGCAGGAATCACTCTCTTCGTGATAGAAAAAATGAAACTTTTTATGAATATCACATGCAGATAGTAACTAGAAAGAAAATGTATTCCCAAATGTACTACTGCAGAAAAACAGAAGAAAGTAAGTAGTCTATCAAACAACTACACTGCACAAATTTCTCACCATTTCATAACAGATGGGTTAAAATTGGAACATGAAGTTATTTTAAAAAATCCAGATTTGCGAAGAGTGGTGTCCCTTATCATGTAAAGGAATGATTAAACCAATTGATATCGCACTGGTGTGCATAGTCTGGATTATGTCTTTGAAAAAGAGAAAATGTTTGATGGTGGTCTAGCAGTGCTATGCTTCCAGTAGGCCAGTCAGTCAAATGCAAATACAGCCTATAATAAAAAGAGCTGGTTGGCATAGTAATTGGGAAATGAATGTTATTTGTAGCTCCATATTTCTGTCTTTAGGAGTCTAAGAACTAGGAGGTTGGTATTGATAAGAAGGTTTGTGTATAAATCCTTTGTAATGAGGCTGTGCCTCTTCAGTCATTTGTATTAATTTTAACTTCAGATATGAACATCATTCTCTGGAATGGTTGACAACTAAAATAACTAATTTCACAAATGTCTAGGAAAAAAAATCATGTATTTTTAGAAAAAAATTCCCTCTTTTTTTGTGTCAGGGTGAGTTTGGGGCTGTACACAATATTCAGCTTACATGTCATGGCATGCACTATAGATTATAGCTGCATTTGTGCAGATCCTGGTAAGGATGACATGGTTTGGATGTAAGGAAACTAATACATGGGAGAATTACCAACTATAGAGTGTAGTTTAAGGGGTAGAAATGTCCTTCTTAACTTGGGGGAAAAGCATTCTCCAAATGGCTTTAGATCTGCATCAACTTCAGCATTAACCCTCCGACTCTACGTATAGATTTTTCTTTATTGGCATGTTTGGTTGATTGTTTAGTAAATGTATTTAACAGTTTCTGCTGTTCCATATCTTCCTGCAGAAACTTAACTTTTAACATCTCATTCACTTTCTGAATATTTCTGTCAGAGTACCTGATAATGTGGGACTGTAGAGTCCTAAAAAGAAAACAGTCCAGAATGACGAGGGAAAGCCAAAGTTCAGGGATTTTGATGCTTATATTTTACAACTCTATGCACACCACAACTCCTCTCTCTCCATGCAGTTTCACATCCTTCTGTGTAGATTCCCTTAACACCTCACTTTCCCTCTGCCCATTCCGTGATGGTTATCCCTTATTTCCATTTCTAGCACTTTCCTTCTCACCTCTCTCTTCACCTTTCCAGTTTGTCCTTCTCCACTCTTCTCTTTCTGTTACTAAATTAATTGTTTCTTTATTCTACTTCCCCAGTATTTTGTTGTTGTTGTTGTTCTTATCATATTCTTAACAGCCACTTTTGCTTCTCCATTCTCTAATTGCTCTGTCCTTTTTCTTACTGACCTTCAAGACTCCTTCAAGTGTGCTCAAGGGCTTGCCCTTCCTTAATGTCCAGCTCCATCCATTCGGGTTACTTAATATGCACTGACTGGAGTTAAAATTTGGTGCTGATTTTGAGCCAAAAGAAATCAACACAATGATCAGTAGTTGTGTGAAACATGTATTTGTGATTAGTTTCTCTTCCCAAGGTAGCACAGTCATTGCTGTGACTCATAACAGGGCTGATCAATAAAGGTATACACTTCTATTGCTTGTTACTTTGCTAGCTATATAGATGTAATCAAGTCTTGTCTTTCAATGGTAGGTACCCACTAAAAACACCAAGAAGGATTCTCTTGACTCTGCCCCACCTGAGTTTTACGTTACACAGCAAGTCAAGTGTATTGTGGGCTTAATTTTCAATCTACTTAAGCATCAGGTATGGGTATTGCTAGAAGCAAGCTATCAGGCTTGGTGGGCAAGTGGACTGATCTTACATAGTAAATCCTGTGCTTTTGTGATATGTTGACAGACCCTTACCTTAAACAGTGCTAGGAGGCACTGCTGTAATAAAAACAAACTGGCTCATGCACTACTTCTGAGATTTTCCATAAAAACAGCATAAATGTTAATGAATAAATAATCTTCTCCTAAATTTCATACAATAACTGAGCTTACCCCAGGCAGGATGTGCCACTGTAGATCAGTATTTGAAATACGTGAGGATTCCTTATTTCTACTAGTGCAGTGGGAGGAAAACTTTGTCATTCCCTATGTCATTTATTTCTTGGTATGGTGTTGAGGGCTTAGGTCTCTTGTCTTTACACATCCTTGCTCATACTAAGTCCCTCACACTAGGCGCTAACAAAATTTTTGGAGGAAAGAAAGATAACAGGGAAAACATGCAAAATATTAGTTAAATTAATAAAATAATCCCACTTCCCTGATCTTGTGTGCAGAAAGAAAAGAAGAAATTGAATTGAAAATGCATTAGGTAATGCCTGATCTTGGAATTAATCTGCTTACTTACACACAGCAGAGATACAAATTCTCTTGAGATAGCTAACTTGGTTTCTGATGTGGTATAATCCATGTTTACACAAGCATACTTAAATTGCACTGAATTGTAAAGAGAAAAGATTCCTGTGTAAAATGAAGCAGAGATGGAAAGCAGAATGAGAAAAAATCTTTTTTTTATCATATGGTAGTCTTCTCTTTCTCAATATTCAAAAGAGTGTATTAAAAGAAATGTGTTACCTCTGATCTGAACTGTGCTTGTTTTAAATGAATCTCCTCACTGTGAGAGCTGTTAACTATATTTTTGGCTGAGTCAACGAGACTGAAGAAAACGTAAGGTTATTGTTGTTCAGTTTCAATCGAAATGGGGATGGTGGAATCATACTTTCAATCTTTTTTTTTAAAGTATATTTACTTTGACCAGCATGATTATTTTTCCGCTGTAGTTGGATTATTCATCAGGTGTTTCTGTTTTTTTGACAAGCCTATGTCCTCTTGTCACATCTGAACCTAGCTTTGTGCTGGAGAAAAAGAATGTCGCTCAAGGTTGTTTTTGAGGAAACCCCTCAGGTAGATACAGTCACTTCCTCCTTGGTGGCCATCTAGGAATTTGTAGGCAATGCTAATACGACTCTTGATTCCCTTGATATTGAGAGATTGAACCATCATTTTCAAGTTCATTTTATACTCTGCTTTCAAAATGAACTTGAGAAAGGCTTGAAATTTAAGAGGTTTTTGAATTTGAGTCCCATTTCATCATGAGTTATAAAGCATTTTTGCAACTCTCCATATTAAATAAATTTAAAAAAAAATAAAATCAGGTGACAAGATGTAGGTCATGTAAGAAAAAATGCTGAAAAAGTTCTCCAGAGTCTGAAGTGAGATTATGGCTAGCTTGTCAGTGATAGGTAGAGAGATTCTGATCTGTGTAATTGTACCTTTTGTACAGTGAGTGTGAGGGGGTAGAAGTGAGACATGGTGTCTTGAAAGGTAAAGTGCAGAGCAATGAACACTGTTGTGTTTTTTCAACCACTACAAGGGTATCAATGAAAGGATTCAACTTTATTCGGTATTAATTGTGTATAATTTAACTTTAAAACACTCAGGACTTCTGTAAGTTTAAACTCAGAATGTAGCAGTTGTACCTGGGGATTTAAATATTGTCATAATAGAATGTATAGTTTCAAGACAAAAAATAAAAAAATGAAAACAGAGTATAAAATGAGACGTTACTGAGCTGTGAAAGCCTTACATTCTGTAGATTATGATATTTTTTCATATTTTTCTTTAAATTTGTTCATATTCTACTTTATTTAGTTCACTATATTGTTTATCATTGTCTCTCTATTTAATATTCCAGGCATAAACAGAGGGAAAAATGATCTTTAGAATTCAGGATTTTTATAGCAGTCAGCCTCTGAAAACTTTCTGCCCCATGTAATATATAGTGGAGTGCTTAATGTGGCCCCCTGAACACAAGTGTAGCAATTGTATGCAAGGCGAGAGGGGTTTTGTTTGTTTCATCCATATGACAGGTGGACATTTAAGACCAAAGGTAAACTAAAATGTAGATCTTCTCTCAGTGTAGCAGTGTCCCAGGATTACAGCTGGGACAGTTTATTTCTGGTCCTTGTTTTTTTGTGACTTTCTTCTTCTTTTCTGAATGCCCCAGCTAAAAGGTGAACTCAGGAAGGAGAAAAGAAGGAATTAATAAAAAGGCTGAATTTCACACCTTACAGGGTTCCTTTTTCTTTCTCCCAACAAACATTTCTCAAGGAAAATCTTTTCAAGATGTCACACCATGCGAACTCAGTGGAAGTTAATAGGTTGCACAGGTACCTTGTGATAGAGAACTCACAAATTCTGCTCCTCTGGCTTTGGGTCCTAATGATGAAGAAAATCCCTTTCCTACAAGTACTGCATAGAGGGAGTTTTGCAGCTTTTTTGCAGCCTTTGCAGATTTGATGTTTTATCTGAACTCCTCTATTATTATGACATCAGATTGACACTTTTTAGGATTTTGAAACCTGAACTGTTTTATTAGATTATAAATACTAGAATTTTAGTACTACCACATTGAATTTTAATAACTGAGAAGCCACTGTGCACCCAGGCTCAGAAAAGCTATTTAAATCTGCTGCACTGACAAGGAAAACAGAAGCAGCATGGTAACCAGTAAATTTTTTATTTGTCCCTAGGGAGAAAAAAATATGTAACTTGGTGGCATGCTGCAGCTCTGTGCACCTGTCCACAGCTATGCTACATCCTGTGCTTATGAGAAACATCTGAATTAAAACAGATGTTTTCCATAAACTGTTACAACTTCCCTTCATTTAATGTTCTGTACGGAAGACTTGAGGCCACAGTTAAGCATTTCAATATTAGATATATTGAATTTTTAATTTTTTACATATGTACCAAGAAGAGTTAATATCTCAAAATTAACTTAAAATTAAAACTTTACAGTGAACTGTCTGTTTGTGCATCATTTTTTAGGTGAACTGTTACATTAATTACCAGGACTTTTTAAACCAAATTGAATAGAGGGGAAAGTATGATAACATACATTAGAAGAGTAATGGTTGCTTAATCGAACTTTTGCTGGCACCTACTTTATCACTTAAATCATGATGCATGTGGTACTTGGGAGCATAATTTCAGACCTGATATAGGGCTACTGTCTTACGTGTGCTACTGTGTGGAGTTTGGGACCTTTCTGAGTGTACAAATACAGACGGGATTAGTGGAATAATGAGAGGTTGTCTAAGTGTTTATCACTGATGGTTAGGCGAGTGAGAGAAGTAACACTAAGCACTCTGTTCCTAAAATAGCTTTAATGCATGGCTTCATCTCCCCGGTGAACCATGAGGATTTTTGATTGCGTGCCCTGAGACACAGAGGAAACAGAGGTGAGCTCAAAATGAGTTTGACAATTCTTTTACACTTGTAAGCTGCTGAAGCAGGCCGCTTGTTCCTACATGCACAGCAAAGTGACCTCAGCTGAGAACAATGCAGATTCTGCATTCATGAGATTCAAATCCTCAAACTTAACGGGCAAGACCCCATGAGGCTTGATGTATTAACATTGGACACATTGTTTCGAATGGAAGAGTAAAAGCATCTCGACGGTCTGGTGCTAGTGTGGCTGGGCTGTGAGCTAGGTGTGCTGCCTTTTGGTGCAGTCTGCTGGCCCTGAAGCCAGCACTGTCCTGTGGTCATCAGCTCTGTGAGTAGGCTGGTAGAATCACTTTTGGCTTTACCCTTCTGCCAAACTTTACTCAGGCATACGGGAATGAATTAGGAGTCTTTTTCAAATAAAATTGGTTACCAAGAAGAAAAAAAGGAAAAAAAGAAAAAAAAAAAAGAGTGCCCTGTAGCATCATTTGAAAATGGATTGCTGGCTCCAACTTTTAGTCCTGTGTGCCACAAGGAACAAGGACACACAGACTGGTGAACTGGGCTACTCAGTGTAATCTCTGGCAATCCTGACTAGAGTCCTTTGGATTTTCCTTTCATGTGTACAAAGCAAAATAGAACATTGACAGGATGGCCATTGCAGCTGTCAAAGCGCCTGAAAAAAATTCATGTGTGCACGCACACACATTTATAAATAAATAAACACAGGTATATATAAAAAGACACGTGTGTATTCAAACCTGGAGAGAACTGAATGTGGGAGACAGCACAATTTGTGGATCCTCTCAGCTACCAGCATTTTTTCAAACTTGATGGAGAAAATGTGAAACTATATTGCTTGCATTATATCTGCTGCACTAATATTGCATGATGCTACTAAGACTATCGGTGCTGAATGAAGTAGTTTACTGAATTTCGTAAAATGAAAGGAATATATGGGGGGAGAGCAGAATATTATGTATCCAAAGGGAAAATCCAGCTCCTAGAAGGAAAATGAAGGATGAAGTGTCAGAAAGAGAAAAAAGGAGAAAAAAAAAATACAAATGATGTGGGGAATACTTTTTAACTGTCTGAAACAAACAAACAGAAAAAGAGAAACATTTTAAATTAGTCCTCAAAATTCAGGGACCTTGGCTGTAAAATTCCATCTGATCGCTATTAGGCTTACGTGAGATTACAAACGCCTACTGATAATAGAGTTAAATTCAATTTCAAAGCATTGCAATGAAGATAGTGAAACTGCAACAAGCCTACAGTATGATCGGGGTGAAAAAGAGGGGATACTCAAAGCACAAAAATAGTCAAGAGGATGCTGTTTGCACAGTAATTGACTCTAAGGGTAATTTTTTGTGATATATTGTTTTCAAAGTTAGAAAAAACATGAAAACAGAAAATCAATTGTATAGTAACAGAGAATTTCAAGACTGTTGAGTAAGAAGAAGGCCTTTGCCTGTTGTATAGGATTACGGAAGACTTTTGTTTCATTTTATTTGTTTGCCTTTTCTTCTGAGCCAGACTCTGGGTAGGTGAGGGTTACTGCACTTGTGAAATGGAGACCCTGCATCTTAAATTTCCCTCTTATTTCCTTCCCAGTTTGGTTGTCGTCTTTAAAGAAATTTCCAAAGAGCTTGACTATATATATAGAAAGTTAGCTATGTGGTAGTGGCAGCAATTGAAACCCACACCGAGTCAAGGAAGATGAGAAAATTCGAAAAGGAAATACGCTGAGGCTACATGTCAGATATTTCTCTCGTCTTTTCTGTCCCTCTCTTTTTGTGCACACAAACACCCATATGCACATGCACATATATTAATATATATAATATATGCAGATATTGATGGAATTCTATGAGTTGAAAGAGAGGGAGGATGTCTTTAAGGATCCATATCTCACACAGCAGATATATGTTATTATCACTGAAATGTGGCCTTCAGTCTTGAAACAGTTAAAAGAGTTCTACGGCCACAAAAGAAGAGATTTCTTCAGAATTATCTCCCGCCTCACATTTGCTCTTAGGCAAGCAGTTTAAAAAAGCCCAGTGATTGAGCCAGTGATCCAATTTGAAATGCAGAAATGATTAGAGCTGCTTGCCTCATTTCATATCGAAATTCTCTGATTTATGACAGGGCTGCAGCCAAGATCTATCTCCAAAGGGAATTAGTGTGCAAGTTTGCATATTTTTGTTATTTAGGTTTCTGATAGCAGCTGCTAGCTAGAAATACTGAACTGGGAGGTGGTGGTGCAGGGTTTTTCAGCCATTGGAGCAAAGAAAGATAAGAGCCTTATGTTTAGGACATTTAGACCCCTTGACCATCTCGCCATACAGTAATTTTTAAACTTGGATTGCAGTAATACAGGAATCCAGTGGAATGTTTAATTGTAGTTGTGGAGAAAGGAATTACCAAAATTCTGTCTCCATGTTTTAACTAGGGGAATTTTAATGAGGCATAAAACTTCAATCATGCGACTGACCTGTGGGGCAGAGTGTAGAACATATAATGAAACAGAAATAGAATTCTGAAAAAAAATTATTACCTTATCTGGAATTTACATGAAGTGTTAACAGGAAATTATGCAGCAGTTATAAATGAAAAATATGGGATTTAATGTACTTATTAATAAAGATTTGTTACATACATGATACCAGTGTCCCAAATCTGCTGTCCGCAGCTGTCCCCAATTTCTTATTTCTCTGTCCTTAAATGCATTCAGTGTCTTCTTATTACTATGGAAGCTAAGGCCGATATCTATTTAACACCCGTTTTTAAGACAAACGGAAACATCTTTGAGTAGGGGTTGAGAGCTGAGGAATTTTTCCTTTCTGCAACATTCAGACTCTCATAAAATTCAGAGTTTTTCATTTGGAATTCAGTTAATGTTTTCTTTGGATTTGTAAACCTTCTGTGAAAGAATGAGCACATGGTAGCTCTTAAAAAGGGGGAGAAAAACCTTCTCCATTGAATGAAAGATGAGTAACTGCCAAATTATGCTACTATTGCACTGAGCAAAGAAATCACACTGTGAAAGTTTATTACCTTAGCTACTATCCGGCTCCATATGGAGTCATTATGGCCTAGAGTCTCAATAGTGCTCCTAAATTGACCTTACCATAATGCAGCTGTGCTTCCAGGTATTAAAACCTCTCTCATATTTCACTGAATATTCCCCAGGGGATCCAAGGTTATTGTAGTAAAAACTTTAAAATTTGATTACTTTGTTCTTTAACAAAGAATTCGCTAAGAAGATCATACAGTCTGCAGACAGAAATGTGCAAGTTATATCTTTCAAATTAGTTCTTCTCGCACGCTGTATTTTCATGTTCCCACCCTTGTTATTTAACAGCAATTCTGCTGATAAAGCTTGTCCTGTTTGGGTACGCTCTGCAATTACCTGATTGACCCACTTTCTTTGTGAAGTCACCGTAAGCGTTTTGTTGACCTTAAAATAACGCTGTGGTGCTGCAGCTCAGACAGCGCTGACACTGCCTGAGACACCCTGTCCCCTCTGCAGGCACTGGTGATGGAGATTTGCTCAGTATATGGCAATTCAAAACACCAAACACCCCCTACATGAAGAGTTACCAAAACATGGACATAATGTAAATGGAGGCTATAGGACTGAAGATGGCTTTGCCTGCAACAGATTCATTTACTTTCTTGTTATTGCTATTTGGACAAAACAGACAATGCAGTCAGTGAAATTGTCACCTGAAGAAGAATGCATAATGAGGACTATTTTTACATACTCATGTATGCATTAAGGTAATCGATAGGCCTTTTAATTTGCCTGCTTCCACAGTACTAGTTAGGATATATAGGATATATAACAGAGATTAGTTAAAACGTGAAGGTGGTCATCTTTTCTTTTTCTTCTCTTCTTAAACAATAACACAAACATTCCTGCAGAAATATAAAAGAATAAATGTTTGGACAAAGTCCACTTTTTCCGATTCATGTAAAATTGTGCAAGTTCTCTTTCCTGCTGCCTTTTTTAGTGGTTTGATGGCAATGGATTCTGTGCCTGCTGTACTATGAGTTTTATGATTCTGTGAGAAAAGATGAATACAGCACTATAAGTCTCCCTTCTGTATGCTATTTTAGCTTCTCTATGGATATTTTAATCTAATCTATCCATGCTATTTGCAGAAAAGCAGAAGATAGAGCTTTTGTTAGCCAGCTACTGAAGTTTTCAGAGCATGGACTCCATCTGTGGTCCTGAAGCATGGTATGGGCAATCACTGTTGTATGTGCATTTTTTCCCATTTGTGCAGGCAGAAATGGAGATCTTAATGAGAAAATATGGTGCATCTTTGTTCAAATTACAGGTTATGTTTAGAATCGTATCAGGCAGTCCAATGATATTCAGAAAGTGAGGATCAAATATGCCCATGGCCACTGCATGAGTTGGTAGGGGGTGCATTTGGACTTACAGAAGTCTCTAACTCAGCCAAGATGGAATAGGTCTTTTTCGTTGCATAACGCTACTGTATGAACATTAAACAATTATGTCATGAAGCAAAGAACAAAAAGCATGTATAACTCTTTCACAGGAACACTTTTGTCCATATGGCTTTCGTCCTTCCTCGTAAAGTACAAATACCCATACATATAAACAAGCAACCTTACTTTTTTGTTCATCAGTTTTTTTTAACTATTGCTCGTTTTAGTTTAAGCTCTACCATGGGCTATTAAGTCTGAGAATCTTCATGTGTGCAAAAACCACTTCCACTTGGTATTACTTTTAAAGCATATTATTTTAATGATTTATCATAAAGAATGATCTTCTGTACTGCTCTGATAGCCAGTAAGAGTTAAAATATTAAGTAGGCAGCATAGTTAACTTGGATAAGTGCAGCATTAGAGTAGATAGATATTAACTGATATGAAGCATCGGAGGTAAAATCAAAAGGATTAAGTTTGACAGAAGAGCCCCATTTAATTTTTTCCAACCTCTGTGGTTCTATTGAATCACATGTACTTTAAGTACCTTTCTGGACTGCAGTAACATCTGCTTTTCTTGGAATACAGCTTTTGCCAGATCTAGCTATGATATGGGGGAAATGTTTGCCCACAGTGCACTATGATGAGGGAGTTGTGTTCTTTTAATATTCTTACTGATTAAATCCCATAAGGCTTGCTGCTGGACTTACTGTTGGGAGCCCAGCAATGTGAGGAAGCTAGCAGGGAAGGTGACGTGGAGGGATGCGAGAGCAGGGGCAAGAATGCTCAAGTACATCCTCCCAAAAGAGAGGAGAGGAATGAAAAGATAGACTAAACATTCACATAAAGGCAAGAAAGGGCAAGCACTTGATTCTCTTGTTCCTGTGGCTCTTCCAAATTACAGGCTAGTTTTTGTAGATTGTATCCATTCTGAACACTTGGACAATGTCCCAAAACCTTTGACCTTAGCAATTCATTCAAATTCGATTTGACTGTGAAAAAGAAATTACTCTCGAAGAAGTTGGGCAACATATTTATATCTGGACATCTATTGTCCCTCAATAAAATGAATTAATAATAGTCAAATCCTGTGTGCTTTGTGCATGCATTGACTCCAGTGATAGCGCAATCTGAGCCAAGCCAGAGTTATGTGATTTTATATGTATTTGTACATATTTGCACAAGCACACAGGCATATGGACATGTATGTATGTATTTTGTAGTAACTCTCCTTTCAAACCACTTCCAAAAAAGAAGGGAAGACAGTTTTAATTTCACAGAACTGACCAGGAGAGATAATGAAGTACTTTCAAAACTCTTTATGTGTGGAAGCCCTAGAGGCAAACCCCAGAGCTTTCGTAGTTTTAGCAACCAATTACTGAAAAAAAAAAAAAAAAAAAAAAAAAAAAAAGAGTTTCCCCAATTATGAAGTACGCTAATGCAGACTGCACAGACTCAATTTCACAAAGTGTATTGGAAAGGCAGCATTCACATAATTAATGAGAAAATGCTGCATGTGTTCAGACCTTCTGTTAATTGATTAAATGAGTCTGTGTCTAAATCTGATTATAATCATGCTGTGGCAGTACAATTGAGTGTGTGTATGAAGGAAAGGGACTCTCAATCTCTAGCATGTGCATGCGTCCTCCTGCCTGCTTCCCCCAAGCCCCCAAATTGTAAGGAGAGGACAAAAATTAGCCTAATACAAAAGGTAGCAGACTTCCCTAATAAAAGCTGTGTGGCTTGATCCCTATTACTGGAATGATTCATCTTTGTTTAGTGTCTCAGTTTCTGTTTAATCCATCACTTGCACTGGTAAAATGCGTCATGGGTTCGGATTGATGCTTGCTGTGGTTAACAAGTGATGGTTAGTTTTCCTGCAGTGTCGTCATAAAACACTAAACCTGCCATGTGCTTGTCATTTTTTTTAAAGAAGGCCACAGTGTTCCCTAAGGGTTGTGAGAGAAGTTCATCCCATTGAACTGGTCAGCAAGATATCATTAGCTCGTTGTGTACATGAAATCCAGGGGTTAGAGCACCAAGCGTCACAAGCCAGTTTCTTTACCTCCTTGAGCTGATCAGAGGATCAGAGTATCAAGGAAGGATTAGCACTGACTTGGGATTTGTGTGATTGGTTAATTTATTGCGGCGATGGCAGGCCTTTCATCTATGGCAACATTTAATCAGCACGGCCATGGAGGCTATTACGGGTTAGCTCTTTTCTCAAGTCAGCCAGGGCTGCACCATCAGCCCTATCACAATTCCCCTGAAATTTCCAAATTATCTGGAACAGGCTTTAGCCTCACAGTAATAAAAATTAGAAGAGATTCCTGATAGCACTGGTGGAAAAGGCTTTCACTTGCACAGGGCAAATTATAAATAGTATGAACGTGCACTTTAAAAAAAAAAATTCTCCACCTCTTAAGAGATGTGCAGGACTTATCACCCCTGCTCTGATCCAAATCCTCGTGGTTGAAAATTTATATTAGATTTTATCAGTGAGGCCTAAGTCTAGAAAAATCAATGAAGGTTATCTTTTATGTTGCAGGAACTTGTGGAAATATTGATTTTCATTTTATAGTGAATTTGGAGCATGAGTTGGTAATCACTGCTGAGCTGACTACAATGTTTGCCTACTGTATCTTTTACTGAGTTTTGCTCAAGTATTTAAGATAGTATATTCCTGTTGATTTTAGCATGCAGTTTGAAGTCAAATGTTTCTTAATGGAAGTTTGTGCTTCTCTTGTTATATAATGTAATCCTTCGGTGTAGTAGTGATTAGCTAATGTCTGTTGAATGATTTCTGAATTGTGTAGTGTTCAGCATGAGAAAGGAGATTTCAGGACTCCCTTGTATCTCTTTCTTCTTTTTTTCCGACCAGTCACTAAAACACTAAGTGAAATGGAAACTGTAACAGAATGTAATGAAAAATAAGATGAAAGATGGTAAGAGAGAAAATATCCACGTACAAAAGAAGTTAGGAATCTGTATAAATTATAGTTATTCCAGCTATTAAACATTAAATCTTTCAGAACTAATGAAAGCTGGAAAAACTTCTGTTGATGAAAGATATGAAGGATTCAGTTTATTATAAATGAGTCTAGATCCTTCATCTTGGCTTCTAAAATACTTTAGCCAAGTAAAACAGTGATACAGACAGTGATTTTAGGGCTTTTCTTATGTAATGCCCTTACTCACTCACTGTGTCTTTTGTTTATATAGAAAGTATCCACTTTCAGTGCAATTTCTATTGGTGGTGTATCCATCCAAATGATTTTAAAATGGATGAATTCTTTATAAAGTCATTTGAATATTTAAAACAATCTGTTCCTGCCAAATTTATGTTTGTTTGTTTTTTTCTTGTTGTTGTTGCTGTTGTTTAACTTTAGGGAACATGTGATTGAGTTCTTTTAGAAATGATATTGGAAAAGGAATTTTTTATATCTCCTTCACACAGAACCTAATGTTTGGGAAGTAAAATGAAGTTTTATGACTTTTATAAGATAAAGCCCAACCAGCCCCAAGAGTCTTTAATAGAAACTCTCAGATAACTACTCACAGTTAAAACAATTATTATTAAAAATAATAATTATTATTGTTAAAACAAGCAAAACAAAACGAAACAAAAAACACAAAAAAACCAAAAATATACCTACATTTAAATACAGATTTTGGAGGAATGTCAGCTGTTTCCTTCCTTCCCAGTCTTTTTGGGCAAGACCTGCTCTTCTCTGAATAGAGTGCAAGAGTGGTAGCAAGTACTTTGCCTGGGAGACTCATTCACCTTTCCAGCTTCTGAAATAAGCATTTAAAGTTAGACCTCTATAGGGATGGATAAATGCATTTTTTTGAAGCAACAGTGCAAGGAGATACTGTTCCTCCCGGAGTTAAATAGTGAAGCTATTTGCAAAGCATATGTCCTCAAAGGCACTTGAAGAACATGGTGCTGCAGGTGTCCCTGAACATAATCTGAGAATATATGGTCATTCTTAATTGCAACAAGCTTAAAGGAAAAGATGTGTGAATGTAGCTATTTGGCTCTCCTCAAGTGCTGCCGATTGGAGCACGTGTAGCACATTGCTGGGGAATGTATGAAGATGCTCTTACAGGGATACTCAGATACAAAATGGTGGTTCCTAGCATTTTTCCTGTATGTCACTGTGTTCATATACATGTTACTAGCACCCTTTACCAAGTTAATTATGCTTCTAGTGCATTCATCATTTTAGTACCGTAACTCTTCTTGTGTATTGAGGTTGGCATGTGCTTTCCTTAGTGTTATTGGTTTTCCTCTGATCCTTGTCCTTTCATATATTAGACAGACATATTGGTGATTTATAAATGCAAGCAATGGAGTGTGTGTCACTGATTTCACTGTTAGCAGGAGCGTGTCCATTTTGTGGGTTTTCCTGCAATGATTAAGCTGACTGGTATTTCTTTAACTGGTAATCATTTTCAGGAGAAAAGAAATGTAGTGGATCGAATTCCTTACTCTCTGGAAATGACAGCTTTATGCATACTGATGGTATGTATAAAATAAACTAAGAGAGGTCTTACTTGCTGCAATGTTAACTTTTATAAACTGAAATTAAATAGAGAAAAGTTTTGTTTTCTTATTTTTTTCTTCCTATAGGTAAATGCTTAGGTAGTTCAAATCCTGTAATTCTTGAGCTTTGCCCCAGAGAAACTCCTACTTTGATCTGAAACAATGCTGAAATAGATACTTCAAGGTTCAACCTTAAAGTCTGAGAGACAAAAAAAAGTAACAAACATAGTATTTTTTTTTTCCAATATGAAATGAAATTATTAACATTAAAAAAAATCTTAAATGACAGAGAAAGTACAGAGAAAAAATGACCTACAAAGACTGAGTTAAATTCCGTTTTCCCAGCCACAGATGCAATTACTTTTGACGTCAGTGGAAATAGTGTCTGTGTGTCTCTGAGTAAAATATGACCCGTTGACTATTTGCTTGTCTATTATGGAACTAAAAATGAGTCTGCATAGCTGAACAGATATGCCTGAGCAAATTTGATTCCTTTTGTTAATTGTTAGTCTTGAACCTGGCATTTGCATAAAGTTACACTGAATATTTTATTTTATGCACTTTATGCCAGGGCTGTCTTTAGAGAAAACAATTTAAGGGTTCATTTATCCAGAATTTGGAAACTTTGCAATATTCTCTATTTTATTTTATTTATTTATTTAGTTAGTTAGTTATTTTTGCCTACAGAACAAAGGAGTGTTTGGGTCTTTTTCCTGAAAGTAAGTCATATGGTGCAATGCAATTTATTCTTTAAAAAAATACCAAAATTAGGACGACTAATTTTTTTCATTACTGAATGCCAGATATTTCCATAAGATTTTTGTTGAATTGCCTGTAGATTCCAGCAGCCTGCCTTTTTTTTTTTTTTTTTTAATGATTGATTTCTGCTGCCTTTAGTTATATACCAAGAGAGTCTACAAAGTTTATGCACAAAATTCCAAAGTACCAGCACTATTAAAAATAAACCTTATTTAGTTGATTTCCAAGTGGTGATATCCACGTTTGGCTCTTAGCTGTAACTTTGTTGTTACTTTTTGTTTGTTTGCTAGGATTTAGGAAGCATTTTATGAGTAGATTGCAGTGATGGAAAGAGAGGGTTGCAGACTGATGATGAGATACCAGATCCCAGAAGCTTACTTAGCAATTTGCAGTAACAGAGTAGAATCTCCCCCCATGGATGTCCTAACCATTATGAATTGTGTGTGCAGTCTTGATTCCTTTTAAAATTTTTCTAGAGATGCTTTCATATGGTGTAAGCCCTGTGACCCCTTTGTGCCTGGCCAAAGACAGCAAACACACAGAAGCTTGGGCACCTCTAGTGAACATGCAGCAGACTCTCCCCAAGAAGAAGACAACATTTGACCCTGATTGGCTCCCAAAAAGACAAATGGTTGTAACTGACCTGGGAAAAAGTCAAATACAAATCCTTTCAAAACAATTAAATACAACTATAGTATGGTCAAGAGAGAGAGCTAGGATCCTTATCATAGAATGATAGAATTACCATAGAATCATAGAATCCCCAAGGTTGGAAAAGATCTCCAAGATCACCCAACTGTCCACCTACCACTGATATTTCCCACAAAGCCATAGAATCATAGGTCATTTCCAACCTTGGTGATTCTGCCTACGTTGTAGAAGAAGATGGAGAGTGTTCTAGACTATTGGTAAATGAGTGAGTTAAGGGAAACATAGCAATTCAAAGGTAATATGAAAATGGCCTGGGTAGTAGGGAATAAAAAGTCCACAAAAAATTGTCAACACAGTAACAATTCTTTAAAAAATCTTATTTGGAATAATGCAGTGGAAAACCAGGATTGTTACACATTCCTGTAGTAACGGAGGAATTGCTTATGTGTGTAGTATGTTGACTAGCCAGTACATATTTAGATTATTTTGGCCATATTTCTGGGAAATAAGCCAACACTGATAAATAAGCTTCATGTTTGGAAAGCCTCTAAGATAAATCTAGTGATCATACTATTATTAAATATGAAATCTAATTCAAGGAAATAAAGTGTATTTGACTTAATAAAAAAAAATTAGAAAAAATAGACATAAAAGGTAACACACTAACAATGCATTATACTGGATTATGTAGCAGAAAACGAGAACAATTTCAGAATTTGGAAAAATACAATTGGAGGAACTAATTCAAGTCCTTCTCCTTGTTAACTAACTTTTTCCTATGCATATGTATTTCAGCACTACCCTTACATGTGTTACGTACCTCACTCATCCTGATAAAGGGGTTATTACCTGAACTGTAAATATAATTGATCAGAGGTATTCTTTTGTCTGGTGCCAATAGCCTGTCCTTCGCATTGTGTACATTCCAAAGGAGTTTTGTGAGGGGTTTTTGTTTGTTTGTTTTTTGTGGTTTTTTTTTTTTTTTCTGAAATGTAGTTGTTTATTAAGAAGTAAGAAGAAAAGGAAGCTAGATTATTAAATGAGTTCAATTTTCTGTAACTAATAATAACACATACTAAGATTTCTAACATCATGCACTGACATGCACTCTTAAAACAATTCACTTCTCAAAGCTTGAACAAGCCTTAGGCAAATGTAAAAATCTCATTCGGTGTTTCCTTTTAATAAAATTGAGTACTGTAGTATTGATATTTCACTAATTTTAAGATATTCAATTTGGTAATTATTTCATTTCAATTGTAAATAGCACCTTTTAATCTAATGTACTGAAAAATTAAGAAGGTTAATAGTCTTACATGGACAACATTTCTAAAAGATTTAGAAGATAATCTGCACACTTCTTCAGCCACTCCAAGCTATATGGGTTCATTTGCATGTCAATTCTGATTTTAGGAAGGAAAATATGTTATTTACTTTTTTTTTTTTTAAGTTCAATCTGTAATTCAGTTACCAAATAACGTCCAAGCAATGATATTTTAACTTTATCTATGGTGAACTGACTGAAATAAATGCCATAAAATAACAGTTCAGTAATTGATACAGTAATTGATAATTGACAAATTGATATTTGTCTTCAGTGGCATGTCTGGGAATGACGTAGAGTCTAATTCTGCCTAGTTCTGAAGTGTTGCTCTACTTGTACAGTACTAAAATAATACAGTTGATGTCCATGGCCAAACTTCATTCAGTTCATTCAGAAAATCTCCTTGACTTCTGTTGTTTTCAGCAATAAACTGTGGGAGACTACAATTAGAGAGAATGAGAGAATTTCACTGTCTCATGGCAGTATCATGTGGATGTTATGATGATAGTGCCTGAAGTAGTCAGCTGGTTAAATGCACAAATTTGATTGTAACATCACCTGTACTCACCTGGAAATAAGAAATTGCATTTTCTCTTTGTCTGAATTTTCCTGCATTTAAGAGAGACTTGAAGCCTCCCCATGAATTTTCAAGGCAATGAGGTCAGCAGATCATTCTGTTAAAATCATGGGCAGTTCTGTACAGTACTTAACAAATAGAAGCTGTAAGGAAGTGCTTTAAAAGTAACCTGTTTATATTGTACTATACAGAAATAATTCCACTGACAAATATGCAACATTTACAGCCAAATAATTTCATACTTAAAAGAAAAAAAAGCAGTAGTATGATTTACTAGAAAGCATCCCATTATTGTTGTCAAGGTTTTAATCAAAATCATAGGCCTTGTGAGGTAATCTAGGGATTTTCTCTTACGTTTTATTAGTTGTTTTTTGAACTGTAATCCCAGTAATGAGCTAGTAACAAATCTCAGCCATATGTGTGAAACTACCAAGTATCACCATCCTTTCAGTCCCAAATAGGATAACCAGAGCATAACTACTGTGAAGCAATACAATTATGAATTTCTTGAGGGGGAGAAAGGAAAGATAAGTGCATGGAAGTCAGCTAACACTGATGCACGGGTGGCTACAGCATGCGAAGGGTTAACAAGATTTTCATTTTAGATAGTTGCCGTAGTAACAATCAGAGAGCTCAGGCTGTATCTTTTCTATTTGTGAAGAATGTTTAGATTTACAGAGTAGCTCAGCTTATTATATATCTGCCTTGATTGCTGGATAAGGCTCGTTGATTAAAAACAGAATAAGATGCGCTTTTATAATACCCGGGGAAGCTGCAGCCCCCACCCCCACTCTGTGTCCCTCTTTGTCCAGGATTCTCCCAGCTCCCCCAGCCTGGCTTCTCGCTCAGGTGGAGCTAAGAACTAAGTTTCCCTTCAACTTTTGGTGAGAAGGGGCTGGTGCCGCCTGCACAGCATGTGGCACAGGCCACAGATCTTGGCAGAGGCTGTCTGCTTCTAGTAGTGGTGTTGGACTTTTCTTCAAGCCATGCTCCATCCCATGCTGAATGTAAGCATTGCTGCCTGTGTTTGATGTCACAGCTTGTTTGTGTTCCACCACTTAGCAGAAAGTTTGATGAAAAGTCAGAATTGCAGTAGAGGAAGGAAGAGGGCAGGTTTCCAAGTGTTTGTCACCCAAATGCTCCCCTTGAAATCATCAGGAGCTGCCAGAGACTCCTGGGCTCTGCAGGCTGGGAGAAGCTGTGGAGCTTCCTGCCTTATAGATGTTCAGTAGCCACGTGGACCTGGACCTGGACCCCTGCTCTGGGTGTCCCTGCTGGAGCAGGGGGTGGGCCAGGTAGACTCAGGAGGCCCTGCCAGCCTCAGCCACCTTATGACACTGATGTGATCGCAAATGGTCTGAGGTAGTGAAAATCAGGTGTGATGCTCCTTATCCATTTACTTTTCCTAAAAATGGAGACCATTCACAAGGGACATGGTGGGGAACCATGCATGAGAGGTTGCTCCCACAGGCAGCTACCAGGCAAGACGTAGCAAAACGCAGCAGACAGCCTTAGACCTCACCTGAGAACCCTATCTCCAGAGAGCAGGAAAAAACCCTGCTGCTTTGTCTGCTAGGTTCAAGCCTGCCTTGAACAGCTGCTACCAATTAGTGCCAAGTGATATGTGGTAGTTGTTTGAAATAGAGGGGGTGGCTGGAGTACTGTAGCATTTTAATGTCAACTTCTGTGACAAGAATAAGAGAAATTCTGGTATAAAGTTTTATGAACTTCTGTAGTTTGATAGCTGGAACTCTAATTCTGCCAATTTCTAAAGCTTTTGCTGTTTTAGAGTTTGATTTTTCATGTCACTGATGCTGTTTGTGTTGTTAGGCTGCTTTCTTGGCTGCATAGCACATGCACTGAAGAGAGGCTTTCTTTTCCTTTTATTGACTTCACTGGGATATTGAAGTACTAAGAACATTTGGAAACTGGCTTTTTTTCTTTGGTCAGGTGTGTGAAAATTGATTTGGAAATTTTATTGGAAACAGAAGGGTTCTGATTTGTTTTTCTTTGAAAGAGTAAAGGAAAAAATATCTTTTGGAATTAAAAATAATTATTTATGACACTGGTCCAAGCCAACAGTGGAATAGAGCTCTAATTTAATTGCTTAGATTCAGTGCACTGTGTGATGGTGACCAGCATGATTCTTATCATCTGCTTAGAGTTTTCATTCATAGGAAAAATAAATAAATACTTGCCTCTTATGAGATGGGTTCAAATTTGTTATTCTTTTGAATGTGTGCTCCTTCAGATATTTTGTTCGCTTCCATTTGAGGAACTTGGACATAGGATCCATCACAGGCTTTTCAGCTCCTGAAAGGTCTCATCAGAGAATACGGAGCCGTATTCTGGGGCTTATACGGCTTCCCCAGCCGTATGCTGGGGCTTAACTGGCTTAAATAGTGGAATGCTGACTGGCATGAGTCTGGCATCAATATTCTGAAGTCATAGATGTGCACAGCTATTCCATTCGTCATTTGTGCTGTATCTACACATGTATATGAAATGGATCTATCAGTACTCTTTCAGCAGGCTGCATCAGTCTCTTTCAAAAATATCATATTAACTTGGGATACTAGTCTATCATCAGTCCCAGAAATACTTGTTGGTTCATAGTCAAATTTTTGGTTGCAAATAATTAAAAAAAAAAAAAAAAAAAAAAAAAAAAAAAAAAAAAAACCAACCACTTTTTTTTCTGATTGAAGGATACTTTATGTAAACTTGCCAAGCTGTCAGCTTTTGTGTCTATTGTTATGTAGTCCAGAAGTGATAATTTTTTTTTTTTGAGTTCCCTAAGCTATGTTAAAATGAGATGGGAGTGGGTTTTATTCATTGTTATTTTCAAGTTATGAGCATAGCACAAGGTCCCTGTCTCCCTTTTAGCCAGTCTTTTATGTGTAAATGTTTCATAAGCATCTGAATTTTCCAAGAAAATGTATTTTCTTGGAACAGTTTTTATTTCTAGAAAGTCTTTTACCCTTACACCAAGCTCTATTGTCTTCAAAACCAAAAGCCTGAAAATAGCATTCCTACATTACTTCTTTGTTTCCCAATTTTAAGATCTATTATGCATAGTGTAGTGCATAATCATAATTATGCATTCATGATGATGTTTGTACTGGCTTAACTCAGGAGTAGTGTGAGAAAGCTAATCTCGAAGCTACAGGCTGTTTTCCTGCACTTTAGATTCTGATCTGAGCTGTTTGTTGAGTCTTACTGGAACCAGACCCCTTATGCACCAGTCCTGCTGCTGGGCTCTCCATCATTATCTCTCATCCCAGTGAAGGACCTTCACCCATTCCTTTACTTTTTTTATTATTTTTTTTATTTTTTTTTCATGCAAACTTGCTTCATTGCAGTTCTTTGTCATGCTGCATATAATCTGTCCACTTTAGATGAGAGTCATGTTACATGACTATGTCATACGAGTTACAAAAATGAGGATCCTTTTCATCTGCCATTGGCCGTTCTAAGGGAAATTCTGTATGTGAGGGGAAAAAACAGTCCTCAAGCTGTTAACACAGTGGGGGGAAAAAATGTCCTGATTATGTAATGAAACATACTTTTTAGCTGGAAGATATAATTGCACACAAAGTAAAGATACTACTACGCTCAGTTCATCTTCTTGGCCCAAAACTTCTGAAACTGTAAAAAAAAAAAAAAAAAAAAAGTAGTCACCATTAATCCATCATTGAGATCTGATTTTTTCATCACATTGAAGAGAAAGCACTGAATCTTGAAATATAATTTCTCTGAGATTAGTATTTTCCCTGTATTAATCTGTTTTTTTCAATAGCATTGTTAGTTATTTAAAAATCTGTACAAAAAGCTGATGGAATAGAAAGGAGATTAAAAATCCTAAAATATTTTATAGTGATGTGTTAATTTCTATTAAACTGATTTCCTTGTTAGGTCTGTATTCATGCTTTTTTTTTCTTTTTTTTTTTAACTGTAGTATTTGGGAAGTTTTCAGTGGAATAAAAAATAAATACTTTTAAAATATGAAAATACTAAATATAGTTTATGAAAGTTTAACCAAGCAAATGGCACTTCATGAAATTCTATATTTAACAATTAGAAAATAGAAATTATACTTGGAAGTGAAGAGAGGATAATCCAACGTTCCGATTATTTACAAACTTTTGTATCAGAATGTTGCACTGTGTAAGTTAAATCTTCTCCTTATTAACTGCAAGAAAAGAATGGAGAACCACTGAAAATTACTGATGGAACTTCCAGTTTATTTTTCCTAGAAGCAGTCAGGGATCATGCATAACACAGCAGTGTACCGACCAGTGGCACACTCACAGAAGATGATTTAAACTTGTTTGTTTATTTGTTTATTTATTTTTATGGATAGAAGATTTTAAAGCTATTCTTAAGAAGATTGTCCTTGATTTTACATTATCCTGGCTGGGTTCCATTTCTTTCACTTAGTGTGATACTCAGTGGGTAAAAAATATCCTACTGTCTGCTTAATACTGTTGGAATTTTCTACATGAAGATGTAAGTAGGAATTAGGTTTTGCCCCATAATTATATATTAAATCAGTGTTAAAATACATTTGTAATCAAATCCTTTCGTATCCCAAGGCCACACGTTTGATACAGTACATTGGAAGGTCAGAATACTTAGCTCAGTATACACCCCTTGAGACTCAACAGATGTACAGATATGCGGCCTAATCCAAAAAACGCATTCGTAAGTCTGGAAGATCAGAATTGAGCCTTAATTCTCTAAAGGACTGCCGCAATGTTGTGTGGTCCTTTCATCCAAATTAGAATGATTCATTATGTCTAGTCCATTAGCACCATCAGGGGTAGGTGTGGGCCATAAAATCTGCATTAGGATTTCTAAATATGTCAAGGGTAATCTTAAAATGAGATAAACTCTGATGTTTTAACTGAACTAAAAATAATTAATCAAAGTGGTTGTTGAATTGTGCCTTAAACATTTCTTAAATGATTATGCTGTCCTAACAAATCTAAAACCCAGTTTTCAAACTCGCAGATGACTTTATGTTGGATTTATGTTGGTACTTTAAAGTACCCTATTTCATGTTTGTAAAGTTATGTTTAAAATTATCTAATTTAAAAAGTACATAAAGATCTTTAAAAAATTGGGAAAAAAGCTCAGGATGTGTATTTTGTTCCCTAATTCTCTTCCAAATTATTTAAGTAGGTACATAATTTATATGTAATTTTTGAGTGCATTCAGAGTGTGTACCACTGAAGTTCTGGCATTGTTTCACACATCATCATGAGAATAACATTATAATGCCTAATCCATCGACTATAATATCTTTGTATTACATATGTTTTATAAAAGGCCTCAGGATTCATTGGAAATATAATTGCAATAGGATTTCAATGGATTATATATTAAAAATACTGTACAAATATATAAAAATAATATTTGATTTTATAACTTTTTTGGGAAAAAAAAGTGAAATTAAACAATACTATCTTTTACTGTTTCTAAAGCATGACTTTCACTTACTCACGTTCTATGTTAAGAACATTCACTTTTCCAAAGTAAAATACACAACTTCTGTTTGCAGAACAACTTCTTTGTTGCAGACAAAGAAATGATAAAATATAATAAGCAGAATCAATAAACTACTAACTAATCTATAGTCATGTATAATGGATTGTTTATAGAAGGCTTTATGTATGTCCTTTTTTGTTTTTGTATTTTAATGGATTCTTCAGATAAAAATAAATTAATACTATATATACTAAATGAAATTTGAACTTCTGGAAATGACGATTTAAATAATCTATTCCAGGGAAAAAGGAAAATAAAATTACAAAAGATAAAACATCCAAAATTACTACAGAGCAGAAATTGTTCAGAGTCATACAGCAAATATACTGTAGGTATAGGCATCATTGTTGACTGTTTCAGTGTAAAATGGATGATAGGAACAGGCAGAATTAACCCGTGTGCAGTATAAATGTCTTCATGTCTTCTACAGAAATCTTGGTAATTGTCTCTCTGATCATCTAAAATGCATGTTGTCATATTAACTCGCCTAGTTCCACAGGTGGAAAGGGAGCAGGGGTCAAATAATTAACAGGGATTCACTGTTTATTCCAGCATTTAATCTAAATCCATCCAACGTAAGCGAGATGTTTGCAGAAGTGCAGCTGAACCTTACTAAGGAGAATACTCATTGGTTTAATACTAAAGATGTTCAGTAGAAGTTAAGAAGGTATGCATAAGCAAGCACATTTGGAAAACGTTTATTAGCAAATATCAAAATGATCTCATTACTAGGAAAAGAGTTAATTCTCATTGTAGACGATAATTTACAATATGGAAGTTTACCCAGTAGGAGAAATGCACTGATAATTCAGGGTGAAAGTAAGTGTGGTGAACTGCATTATATCTTGTCATGCGATATATGTAGTGTGATTTCATCTGTACAGGTGCTTGTCACCTGTGAAACAGTATCAGCAAAAGTATTTGACTTCAAAGTTAAACGGAAAAGTTCAACACCCATGGCAGTACCTGAACACTAAGGCACAATCATATGGGCAAGCTACCCAAGGGTACCAAAGCACCAGAACACAGACAATTTGCTTAGCATTTCACTACATTTGAGAAGATCCTTGTTAATTATATTCATATTCATCTCAGCACCAACTAAGAATATGATCTGGTCATGGGAGTGATGGCAAAATGCACTCCTGTCCTTCCTATGGTCTTCGAGAAAAAGAAGAGTTAGCTAGATGTAGCTAAATGGATACATACAAAATGGAGAGAGAAAAGTAGGAGGACAGGGAGGGAGAGGAGTGGCTGTCAAGCTAGGGGCCAGGGTGAATTGACTTTATAGAAGGGAAGGACCGGGCTGTAAAGCACACAAACATGGGGCAGTGAGGGAAGGGAAAGTTTATTAAGTTTTCAGAGGTCCAGTTTCTTGCTTTTGCTTTCCTGTTCCTGTTGGCTGTCACATCCTCCAGAGCCACGTGACAGGCAGCCAGGAAGAACTGAACAAACCTTCAGCTGCGTCCAAGTATCCATGCTTTGTGCTCCAGAATGTGAAATAAGAATTGTTCTGGGGGAGAGTTTGAAGATAGATTTCAAAAGTATCCCAGATATAAAAAGACATACAGTAAAATAATTATCTCTATATATCTATTGTTTTTTTTTACAATAAATCTAGATTTTAAGACAATTTGGCAAATATTTAGTTGCACAACTTACAAGCTAGAGTGACTAATTATAGCTGCATCATGATAAACTTCTTATGTGAATCTCCATTATCCTTCCATTAGTACCATTACATTTCTGAGATTAGGGAAGTGGAATATCCCTCAGCATTTGACAGTACATGCTAAGTAAAAGGGTTAGTGTTGTATGAATAGGTCATGAATGTCCTGATCCTGGATGATTCCACTTCTCTAAACACTGGAAAAAGGTACTGAAGGATTAAAGTACTCTCAGAAGGCTCCACTGAAGCTCTGTTCACACAGCATGATTGAGGACCACTGCTGGGACTGAGTGAAAAAGCATCCTCCACACTCAGTCCAAGAGATCAATCTGTGCTTCTGAATGCAAGCATGATTTGAAATTATGTTACATTTCCAGCCCTGCAAAAGTTTGTAATTCTGAGTTGTGCACCTTAGAACTTTATAAAGTGCCAGTATGTACTTAATCCTCATTTTCAGATTATGTAGAACAAGCTAAAATTGTTTTTTATAGCAGCTATTATTTTATACCAAAGTTACTGTGAGATTAGATATTTATTTTTTTTTAGGTGTAAAAGGATGCATTCTAGCTGGGTAGTGTGAAATGATCTCAGCATCTATTGTGTTTTTGGCTTGTATTAAGGGCATTTGTCACCAGGCATATTTGATATTAATAAAGAATTTGGAAGCATGTTGAAGCCATGACAAGTGTTGGAAAATATTAATAGACCTAGGGTGTATTTTTTTGTTGTTTTAATATTTTCACTGGTCTGCTTAAGGTTTGTGGTTGTATGGTGAAATGTATGTTCAGCTTTGTCACTTGACAAGTGATGATCTCTTGGGGTAAACAGCAGGGTTTCTCAGTTGCAGGGAATCCCAGCTGTCTTTTGGGATTCCATCTGTGTGTACATTTCTTTTTTCCTACTTTATTTTTTACTATTTTTTTTCTTCTTTTTTTTTGAGACTGAACCATTTGAAGGCTTTGATTTGGCAGCAGACTTTTCAAATATTACCAATTATTTATCCTCTATTATCACCACAAAAAAAAAAAAAATGATGAAGGCACTGCTACTTCAGACAAATGAAATATTGAGATATATATCAAATGTAAAATGTCATATATAGACCAAAAGTGTTGCAAATCGTTTTACAATTTGCTGGTACTTGGGTACAGCACTGCTGTGTTAACCACCATTGCTACATAGTCCAGAATTCCAGAATCCTGGATGGAAGAAGGCATGAGGACTTTGTTCCCCCTGCATTGTCCAATATACTGAGGAGTCCCACTGACCCTTCCCTTCTTCATCACTAGTTTCATGGCCCACAACAGGCAACAGTTTGTTCATGTTTGTTCTGACTTTCCAGTTAGCATGGCAGAATGCCAGGTACATGTGCGCAGATGAAAAGGCTCAAGTCCTCTTTTCATCTAGCCCTAACCACAGGCTAATGCTTGAACACTCCTCTGAAACAGTGGATCCCTTAAAGTTGTGAAGTAGTAATTGAAACAGTTCTCCCAGGTCTGTCGGCAGATTCAGATGAAATTAACTGCATTTATTACATTTTCATGAGATTTTAAAAAAGAAAAAATTAACCACAAGGACTAAGGATTGCAAAATTTACCTTGCGTTTAGTTTTAGTTTCAGGATCTTACTGACAGACATAGCAGGGCAGGAGGGTGCTGCAAAAACTGAAATTCTGGTGTCGTTGCATAGTTCTAGAGCAGGTGGAAACTGCAATGTCCTTGTTTTAATTGGTGAGGTTTGGCATTGGTGTGGAACCATGAAACCAAAATCCTCCCCACATCTTAAATCTTGTGGAGAGGAGTTGCCTCTTTGTATCTAGCACAGAAAGCCATGGCACTGTGGAGTGCAGCCAGCGTGGACTGGCAACCCTTGAAATAAAAATTCTTCCAAGAATCCTTCTTGGAAAAGGTAAGATTTTTTCTGGGAAGCTGCATCTTCTGAGAGATGGTCCAGCACACAAATTAACAAAAATGGGATCTATGTTTGTCTGTCCACTGAGTTTGTATTAGGCTTTGATTATTGTAAATAAGTTTTGATTAACAAATAAACTAAGATAGCCAATGTAAGTTTGAGGTGATATAGTGAAGTTACCACCCTTCTTATTTCTCAGAAATGTCTTGGAACAAATATTAATTAAATAGGAATAGATGGAGACCTATGCAAATCTCTACTATTATTCAGTCCCAAATGACCTCTTGGGAGACCTTCGCAACTGAGCTGATTTGATGAGCTAATAAAGTTTTGAGTATGGTGACCACCAAAGGTGAACTTAACCTCTTGAGAGAGGACATTTTGCATATTCATGGTGTCAGAAGATACGTCAACCCTGTGACGATTAAACTGAATTTAAATTGAATTTCAATGTTGAAACCTCTGTGAGTATATTAACTGGTGTTTTCCTATGCAAGATAAGTATCTGAAGGCACCTGAGGTATATTTGCAGCTCTTCTCCCATTACAATCAGTTTTTAATTTGCTGTCGAAAGTAACACTGCATTGTGGGACATTAGGATTTTCTACAAGGGCATGAAGGCATTTTGGCAATCTTGTATCATTTATGGGAATGCGGACTCTGGAAGATTTTCAAAGAAAATCTGTGGGAATCAGAAGACAATCAGAAGTAAAGCCCTTGAAAATCTTAAGTAGCCAGCAGCTAGCCTCTGTTTTGGTGAGAATACTTCAAGGAGATAGTTTTGATTTTACATTTTACGAGGAAAAAAGGTGAAGATAGAAATGTAGTGACTTTTCAATAAACAATTCGTCTCCTTAAATAACATGGAATGCTTTTTGGAAAGCCATGCCTGGAAAAGTGTAGCTGTGTCACAGGGACTTACCGAGCACTAGCTTAGTACGTATTTATTGCTCTGGTACAGCTTCTTAGGAAACAGCTTAGCAATGATCAGGCGCTTGACATCAGAATTTCAATGATATCAAGCAACTTGCTCATACCATATTTCCCTTCGGTGTGGGAGTTTCGTCAAGTTTCTGCCAGGCCACACACATCATATGTTAGAAACCTATGCAAGGAAGAGCCCATCTAACATTAGCTTGTCAGCACTGATTCCTTTTAGCAAGAGTGCAAACTATTTTCAACCCTCTGAGATGGCTATTTTTATCTCCATTAACCTCTTGACAGAATATAAACATTTATTGAGAGTTGCCTCCCTTGTTTGTCCAGTTGCTTCAGAGGTTAGTGAAAAGTGGATGTCTGCTTGACCTCTTTTATCCTCATTAGCAAATTCTAATTGTTCCCCAAGAGATCACAATTTCAGTCCTTTTTGTCCTCCTCAAAGTTGTCTGGTTATGGCGCATACAAAGACATTAGCAGAAATGATGTTTTCAGGTAAAAATCATTCTAGTGCAGAGTACACATTTTTGTAGTGCAGAGCAGTGAACAACACTGCAGATTTTTAATGTACCCTTGTTTCTAAAATTTTAGGTTCCTCTTGTATGGCCCCATCTTATGGACACCTGTGTTACGAAATCCCTATTAATTATATTTAGGCAACAAGCAGTATTATTTAGTAAGCTTTAGAACAATTATTAACAGGTTTGTTGAGAACACCCAACTAAGTGTTCCTGCAAAATGTATACATTCTATGAATTGCAGGATGATTTTTACTGTATACCCTGAGAATATTAACTTAATTCTTGTGGGATTATGACCTAAAACTGGATGGAGACCTCTCAGGGGAGATGTTATTGCTCTCTGTAACTACCTGAAGGGAGGTTGTAGTGAGCTGGGGGTCGGCCTCTTCTCTTGCGTAACTGGTGATAGGACTAGAGGGAATGGCTTCAAGCTGCGCCAGGGGAGATTCAGGCTGGACATTAGGAAATACTACTTCACTGAAAGAGTGGTCAGACAACTGGAATGGGATGCCCAGGGAGGTGGTGGAGTCACTGACCCCGGAAGTGTTCGAGGAATGTTTAGATGTACTGAGGGGCATGGTTTAGTGAGATCTATTGGTGATGGGTGATGATTGGACTGTGTGATCTTGTGGGTCTTTTCCAACCTTGGAGATTCTACAGTTCTATGATCCTGTGGGTCTTTTCCAACCTTGGAGATTCTATGATTCTGTGATGATGAAGAATCATAGAATCATAGAACTATAGAATGGCTTGAGTTGGAAGAGTTGGAATGCCAAACCCCATGCCAAACCCCATGCCAACCACTAGACCAGGTTGTCCAGGGCCCCATCCAACTCGTCCTTGAAAATCTCCAGGGATGGGGCATCCACAGCTTCTCTGGGCAGCCTGTGCCAGTGCCTCAATTACCCTCAATTAAAAATTTCCTCCTAACATCTAATCTAAATCTCCCCTCTTTTAGTTTAAAACTGTTCCATCCTGTCCTATAACTGTAACTAAAGCAAGGTTCAAGGAGGAAACAGTATTAAGCTGAAGGAGCTGTTATTTTTAAAGCAGTTTTCTCAGGTGAGGAACCTGATCATGGCTGGTTGAGTCATAGCAATGGGACCACGATGTATGATCCACAGATGCTAGCATTGGTGTGGACCCAGCATATGAATGCAAGATGGTTCACCAGCCAACTGCCCACACGTGCTCTTCACATCTGATGCCTGGATATCTCCCACATGCACTCCATCTGTGCAGGTTTCCCCCTAACAAATAACCTCTTCCCCACCTTTCTTCCTGTTGCTTTGTCATTTCTGCTCCTTGTGCCCTGATTGTTCTCCTCGTTTTCTGACCGGACTTACAGTTTTCTGGTGAAGCAATTTTGTTCTGCCAACAGTTTCTTCTGTGTTGATCCAAGAAAGCTCCTTTTTACATGCCTTGGTGGATCTCAGTTATACATCTGGGACAGAGGACGTGGCAGGTCTCAGTCAGGTATCTCAAATAGACAGGTCTTGGGGTTCACAGGTTGCAGGCAGTGCCTTAAATCCACAGACACTTAGTGCAGATTAAAAGGCACTGGTGTAATGCACTCAAAGCACGATATCCTGCTTTACAAGCGGGTTGCCGCATTCTGCACCAGCTTCAGCTTTCAAATGGATTTAAAATGTAGCCTCAGGTATAGCGCATTGCAGTAGTCTAATCTTGAGGTGATAAAGGCATGACTGATTTAACCATAGCTTCTTGTTATCTTGGACTGGGGTCTTTTCATTTTAACCATTTTAGGGAAATGGCCTTTCCTGAATCAGCAAGCTTGCTTCAATTCTTACTATGTAATAAGCCACAACAAGAGCTAACCTCTGTCAGTTGTGAACACCTTCTGTGAATGTGTGAACTGCACAGGATGCCATACCCCAAGAACCTCAACGGTGGTCTTGACTCATCTTACAGCTCACACAATACGCCACTGAGTGACTTCAAAGAGAAGCCATTGGCAGTAGTCCTTAGTACAGCTGCCAAGCTTTACAAGCAGCCAGAGCCTTGTGAAGTTTTGCTTTCATATTAGGAGTTTATTTACATACCTGCACAGTGCAAGAGCTCAGCTACGGGAGGGTGGGAAATGTGTTTGAGGTGTCCATTGGCTCTGGTGGACTGATAGAGCTGCAAGGTGAAATGCCCTGTACCTCCTGTGGCCTGCCTATGGTGCCCAGTTACTGCTCACAGCTGAAATGGTGACAAGCTTTACCAGAAAGCTGACCTGGAAGCTAGTTTAGTGATCTTGTAGTTCTTTAAGGTAAAAAAAACCTCTATAAACAGTGTTCAGCCAAGTGGACTCACATGCTAACTGCTGGTGCTCACTCTGCTCCTGCTGCTGCACATCGGAGTGGGTGAGGCACCAGCCTGGGCTCGTCTCATTGCCTGGAAGAAAGCAGGGCACTAGCCTGGGACTAAGCCTACCCACTTACTAAAGGAGAAATTAATCTCCATGAGAAAGTCAAGCAGTATCTCTGTATCTTATTTCTTCCTCAGCAGTATGTGGTTAAGTACAGTCCTTTCCCAGGACCTATTATTCGTCCTGTCTATGCAGATAATCAACTATTGCCCAGCACAAGAAGATCCTGATGTTATTTGAGGCTTTTTGATACCACCTTAATGCAAATATTAATACCCTTACAGATGGGAGAGAAACAATTAAATGGCAGATGTCTGGGAAGAAGAAAACCGGAAAAAGGAATTGGATCTTAGAAAAATCAAATAGATGATTTCTTCTGCTCTTGAAGGCTAATTTTTTTTTTTAATTTTCATTTTCTTTCTTTTTTCTTTTTTTTCTTTTTTCTTTTCCTTTCTTTTCTTTTTTTTTTTTTTTTAACTTGGCCTCCAGCTTGAAAAATAGACTTGTTTGAATGCATGAATCATTGATGGTATACTTGGAAAGGTCTTCTACCTGGATAATATTGCAGTATTACCTGATTGCACTTGGGATTACCAGAAACTGAGAGCATATATAGGCACAAAGGACAAGTTAAAGGTTTCACTGAAATGGCAGGTGAAGAAATTCAGCATGTGGTAGGAACATGCCCCAGCCCTCCTCTTCCTTATTGCTGTGCAGTCAAGGTTGCTAGCAGTTGTGCTAATGCTTATATTAAATATAGGCATGATTCTTAGCTCTGTGAGGAATAACCACTCTTCCATTTCTGTAGCAGCCTTATGCTGCTATGGTGTAAATGATACTGAAATCCAGACTTCCCTATAGTAGGATGCCAAGATAAAATTTTGATTGCCTTTCATTTCATATCTTGCATTTCTTTATCAGTTCATGCCTCACTCGTATCACTATTTTTTGTGCAATCCAGATGTAAATAATTTGCACTGATTTCCTGTTGATAATATCAGACTTCTTGATAATTTATATAGGAAGTTATTGTCTTTTTTTTTTTTTTTTTTAATATGTTGTTATGCAGCAGAACACAGGTTTAAATTCAGATTTCCAACACATGTAGCAGGGGTAACTTATAATATTTCACATATGCAAACACACTGTGTGCAGTTCTGTGTATGAAAGGCCATATTAGGAATTGAGACATTGCACGTCTCTGTTTTCAGTACTTTTAAACTAGCTAGGTGTGCTGTTGCTAGCTTTTACATTCCTTTCCACTCAATTCATTCTTCACTTTCTATCTGTTTCTTCCAAAACTTCTGGATGATGAATAACAGTGTATACGGAAGAAGTATGAAAAATTTGAATGAAAAATGCAAAATTTAAAATGCAAATTAAGCAAGAAATATTTCATAAAACAGTATTAGAAAATAAACATCAGAGTAATCCTGAAAATAAGTAGAACTATGGCATTCAGTATCTGATTTATTTCATTATCTTTTTAAAAATATTGATATATCATAAATTATACCAAGCACATTATTTTATAAGTTTATGAAGTTAATCTTGTGTAAAATTATGAATTCAATCCTAATATAACCAATATGTTTTAAATAGTCTAATTTTGATGGAATGTAGAGTATTATATGATAACTCTTACTATAATTTGCTGCATTTCTAAGCCAGTCCTAGATAATAAATATGGCCACTGCATCAGGAATGCCCTGATGAATATATGACTTTTTGCATACTGAGATTTTTGATCTCATTTAATCATACAGAATATTACCTGTAAAACCTATCTGGAGCCAGCTGAAGCATTATTGATGGAATATGAAACAATCAAAATATCTTAAACGGAATATCTTAGACGGGATTGTATCCCAGGGAAAAATAAAAAAATCAAAGTAAAATTGAAAGTTATGTGATGACTGTATATACCCTATTTTGTAGTTTTAAATTTGGTAAGAATTGTGAATTCCTGAAGTATTTCAACTTTTTTCCTCTTTTTGCCATTTTAAAGGACTTACGTATAAATAAGTTTGAAGTCTTCAACTTATCTCCTCAAATGCCAGATTCTCTAAATATAAAATCTCAAAAAATGCAGGAGATTATTTTGTTAAATGCTCATCTCATTGTCTGTTAGCCTTTCAGGCTATGACAGAAATGTCATACTTCACTTCTGTGCTTTTCAAATCATTAATTCAACTTCTTTTATTGTTTTTATGGAGACAAAGTGTACTGAATCATTAACGTTATTATTTCAGACATAGTAAAATCACACATCAACACTTTGCGAAGGGGGAAAAGTTTCATTATCCATTCAGAACAATTTCCTATGATAATACAAATGTTACCCTGGACAGATCTTTGAAATGGATACCGATTCTTTAAATTCTTTCCTGTCTGTTTCAGGAAATAGTGAGATCCTGCTGATAATGGAATACAATGTGTCTGAAGTTCACTTCTAAACAGTAGCTCTTTGCTGTGAAAGTCATCTACATTCCCTTTATAATTCACGGCCACCAGAGATCTGCTTGATCGCTGCGATCTGATCCAATATCATTTGGAAAAATCCTTGATAATAGTTCCACTATTCAATCAATGAAAAAACCAAAGCGTACTGCTTGTGTCTTCTTAAAAAAATCCTGAAGCAGGGGAATAAGACATTGGCTTATGGGTTTGGAGATTTTGTTGTCGGCAAATAAAATGATTATTAATAATATTATTCAAGTTCTTAATCAAGGCAAGCAAATGGCATCTGTTTGTTATCATCCTTCCTACAGAAGACAAAGGCTTCCGTCCCTATGGTACTGACTGCTGGCCCCAAGTGGTTGCTGGATGTGACTTGGCAAGGAGTAGAAGACAACAAAAACAACTGCATTGTGTACAGCAAAGGTAAACACAAGCTGATTTTTTTCTCTACTTTCTTGTGCTGGGTATTGACAAAAGATATACCTAATGCATAACAGGACAATGGATAGTTTGACTTCCTTCAAACTAGAATAGTTTTCCATCTGTTTTTGCTACCACATTCTTATTATGCTTTTTCTTCCTTTTAATGATATAAAACCCCTTACAGTGTCTGTAGTGTTCTATATGCTTTATAAGCATGGAAGAATGTCAGCCAACATGAAATACTGTTTCTGAGAGATGGTGCCTCTTGGCAAACCTCAGTGAAGTCTATACAGCTGTAATAGGTGAATTCTTTCTAACATTTTATAGGACATACCAGAAAGCATTTCTCCACGTTACATTACAGGAGTTAGAGACTCCTAACTGAAATCTTCTTTTATAAGAAGAATTTGAACTTGATTGGACCGTGATAAGACTTCCATGTCAGCATGGAAATAGAAGATAACTGGGACTGGATTACAGGGCTGTAACTTCTGACATTCCAGTCTCTGCATGATGATGCTTCACTGTAATGCATTAGCTAATGGGAACGCATATTATATCTGTTTTATGTGAGTATTCGGATTTGCTCAAGTCAGTATGAGATCTTATGAGGCCCCCCAGACATGCTTTGTCTAACTTATCACATCTAATAGCTACTTTGATTCAAGACACTTTTGTCTTTGTCCAGAGAGCCTTGAGTTCTTGCGTTTGTCATGCAGTGGACTATACACCAGGCTGTTTGGTCACTCACGGTGAAAGCTTTGTAAAATTTGGTCATGGTATCATTGCAGCCTATTAAAAATAGTGCTTGAATACACAGAATAATCTATTTAGAGTAGCTGTTTGTGGAATTCCTGTTGAAGGTCATGTTGCAAAACTATGACTTTCCTTCCTTGTATTTCAATCACCAGTCTCAGCACTTTGTGAATGCTTCAGAACATGTACTGTTCTTGTTTAATTTCTTTTAGGTTTTATTTCCAACCAAACAGACCTACTGAGATCAAAGATTTGTTTGCTGAGGCAACCTAGTGACCATTTCAGCACATAAGCATCCAGGCAAATAAGCACCCATATCAATATATTAACATACAAAACACTAATCATAACATCAAAGACTCCTAAAAACTTACTAGAAACAATTACAACTTGTTCCTATAATCATTGCAATTTATACACTTATAAGAGGATTGCTTTTAAACTGCCACAAGCCTTTGAAAGTTGAAAAGCTGAAAACAGGGAATTTGCATGTTAAAAATGAGTTGCACACCAGGGTCTTATAAATTCCTTCTATTATAATTACAGAATGCCAACATATTCATTCTGCAACCTGAAACACCTGCAGTACTAAAGAACTGGGCTCACAGCTAAAAAGGGTTGAGCTGCCCTTCCTTCACAGCTTTCTGATTGCAGCCCAAGTGAAAAAAGTTGCAATGTGCTGAAATGTAGGGACAGTTTTCCCTGTGTAGGGAAAGGTTTTCTCCTGCATACTGAACTGTATGAATATTTTTCACAGGCAAACTTTTTTGCAACAACTTCTTAATGTAATGAGAAATTCAGTCTAAAATACAACTTCTGTGAATTCCCATAGGATGCTGTCTTATCAAGTATTATATTCTTTCTGTAATTATAATAGTACTTACCACATATATACCAGTAAGACTTTTCATCTTCAAAGTACCTTACAAACACTAACCAATTCATTAGACAGTTTCAGTGCGGTATGATTGAATCTATTGATTTCTTTTTTAATAATAAGAACTTACTTTATGCGGTTCAGCACAATTTAAGCAGACCAAAACATTACTTTTCATTCTAATGTGCTGGATCTTGCTTCACTGATGATACTTGTTATTTTAGTACTTCATTAAGAACGTAGAGTAATAGTCATACAGTGCTCAAGATAAATTCTGATATCTCTACCATACAATGCAGCTGTTTTTGAAAACTGGAGATCAAGATGTGCACCCTAGGTTATAAATGCATGTTAAAAACCTGGAATTTGATTAAACTATGTAGGAAATAAGTTGTACCTTCAATGAGTTCTATTTATCTCTTTGCACTTGGCACTGGCTGTACTGTTGTTCATTAAGCACCTACCCTTGCCTTGAGGCCTGCTTGGATTTTTGTACTACAAAGATTAATTGGCTTGGATCACAAAACAATGTCAAATAGAAGATGGTAAAATAAATAAATATAATAATGTTTCTTCCTTCAATTTGTATCTCATCATTCCAGATCACATTGCCTTGATTTGTGTTCGCATTCTGTCTCCCACAGTGCCGTTACTTCTAATGAAATGGTGTCAGCTGGCATGAAGTTGTAATTCGATGTTATTTTGTAGTTGCGTGTGTATAATTTTGTTTGCTTGTTTAGCAACACATTGTTATTTTGGAAAGCAATTAGCTGAACAAATGTGTGGAATTGTACATGTAGTGGATTTGGTCACCTGGGAGCTCTTTTTCTCACTATATCCAAGATAAGATGAGTGGAATAAATTGGCACATTTCTGAGACGAAAATAAGTTTTAGATTTTGCTATCAGAACATGTTACTGGTCAATGAGTTGACTTGGAAGTGCATACCATATTTCCTTTCAGCTGTAATAATACGGTGAAATCTTTGGGAACATCACTTTTCCCAGACTTTTTAGAAGAGCACAGGACTGTCAGGCTGACTTCCAGTTCACTAGAGGCTAAAGACACCTTAGTCAGCCACACACTGCATACAGAATGATCACAGGGACATTTTAAATCCCAGAAGAAGTATAGTATAGCTCCTATGCCATGTAGTTCCTATTGAAAATGAATCTCAGCAAGGCACATAGCTCCCTATTTGCCTTCAAAACTCTCCATAATACTTTCACTAGGTAAGCAAACACGTGTGCATGTGTGTGTGTGTATGAAGTACATATATTAGAATCATAGAATCCTCAGAGCTGGAAGGGAAGGGACCTTTAAAGATCATCTAGTCCAACACCCCTGCAGTAGATGTCCACTGCTAGATCAGGATGCTCAGAGCCTGGTCCAGGATTATGTTGCTCTGTTGTTACAGTGAAATCAGAATTCATCTTCAAGTTAAATTTTAAATTAAGAAATTGGTTATATAAAACCATGCAGCAAAGCACTTTCAGAGTGAATAGCTATGAAATAATTATTTGGTGTCTGAAATTAATTCTGTTTAGTCCAGGATCACTAATTTCTGTCTGTTGTTTTTGTATCTACATTTAACCAGCACTAGAACAAATCAGGAAAACGAAAAACAGCTAATTAATGCCCCTTTTTACAAGTTCTCATGCAAACTGGTTGCTCGTGGCATGTGTCATTATTGCATTCTGTTCTTTTTAAAGGAAACTTTTGCAGCTATAATTAAAAGATATGCTCTTTTTGTTGTAATATTTATGTCAAACTTTTGTCGTGTTGCAAAAATAGTTACAATTCAATTTATAGAATTTAAGAGATGTCCTAGACATAGTAACTGAAATTTAAGAGAGATTTTTAAGAGTGGAATTATACTTTGTGTAGAATTAGGAATTTCTTCAAAAAGCTGCAAAATATCAGTAATTCAAGTAAGATCTTGTAGAAGGTGTTAATGCATGAATTCACTGCACTTTACTTGAGAAGCATTCATGCACCATTGTGTACCAGGTTTGGTAAATCTCTAGAACTAGAGGTAAGAGTCCCTCGACAGCCTAGGAGGGATGGGGTATTAACTGCAGATCTTTCCTTGGGACCGGAAGAGATTTTAAAAGATGGAAAAGAATACACAACGTGTAAAAACTACAGTTGCACAGACTGATAACCGCACTCCTACAACAGACTTTTTTTTAGATATTATTTGAGCCATTTATGTGAAATGTACGGATACCGTATGTTTAGTGGCATTGTTAAAACAGGGTGTCTGTACAAATATTTAGCTGTGGGAATTATAAAATCATAAGGCGATTAAGTTAGCTAGTTGTGAAATTCCAATATTGCTTTTTAAATGACTTCAGGATATAGGAGGTGCTAAGGTTATTATCTGTTATCAGGAATACAGCGGAATTGTACGACTGGATAATAACTAAACAACTGACACAATGTAAAATTACATTATCAGTGTGTTAAAACAAAATTGCGCCCTAAAGGAGTCTACATGCCAGCTCAGAGCTGCAGTGTAATTATGCTTAACTCTGATAATTAAAATACAACGGAGATCAACAGAATCATTTTCATTAAGAAAATTATTAATGATGGTGGTATAACAGTAATTGATTGCAGAGCACCACAGGATAACTCTGTGCAGGAAAACCAACATCTTTGAGTCTGTGGCTGGGATCGGCTGGTCGTGTCGCACACTGCCAAGGCAGCTCCTGGCATGGGTGGGAGCTGGTAGCTGGAGCTGGCAGCTGGTGCCTGACGAAGGCGTATGGCTGGGATCTGGCAGCGGGACGGGGCGGAGTGGGGTTGGAGATGGGACGAGCCGCTCACCTGCCTCAGAGCTTCCTATCCTTCTGTGTTGCGGTAGGCACTGCTTGCTTTTGTATCTACATGAGTGATTTATTGATGTTATTTCCTTCACTGCCTGGCTTCGCTGAGTAGTTTATGCCTTTGTTATTACTGCGAGGATTCAGGAGGAGAAAAAATGTCCTCACTCCAGTGTGGCTCCCAAGTGAGATGGGAGTGAATAATTCCAGGGGCTGGAGCTTTTAATTGCCCCGATGGTATTACCACATGATAGCAATGCTGTAAAAAGCCTCCATCCCTCTGCAAGTGAAATCAGCCAGGGCCCATGGAGAGACCGTAACAAAGTTCTGGCAATGGACGATGTTGCCTAAGGACAAGAAGCAAGATTTCATTTTCTCATATAAATAGGGGGGAAATACTGTACGGAGCACTTCACCATGAGCTCAAGACTGGGTGCTTACTCTTAACAGATGTTGCTTTTGAAAGCTGCCCAAAAACGTCCATTCTCCAATCACAATAGAGAATAGGCCTGCTAGGGTGGATTTACAGGATGAGATTAGTTAAAATGACAGCTGCCCACGCTGAAACTGTGTCATGCAGCTACTTTATAAAAGGAAATGAGAGGCGAGGCAGCAAGTGAGAAGGAAGAGCAGGAGCTGGGCTCTGCAGCGCTGGGCACCCAGCTCTGCCAGCACTGCTCTCCCATGCTCTGCCCCAACACTGACAAAGTCAGGCAGTAATTACCTACATAAAACTGCTCTAGTACTGCACAAGTGTGGGATGAGTTATTTGGCTAATGGCATTGAAGATACAAATGCTGCAGGAATGTTACATGAGATTTCTAGTAAGAATCAGAGGTCATTTTTAATTAATATTCCTCATTTAAAGTACTCAAGTCTACTTTTTTAACGTATAAGAAAAGTCAGTTGTTATAACAAAAGGATTTTAAAAATTTTCTTTAGTGAGACAGAATTACTTTTCTTAATTGCTCTGTGAGGTCCTTGATAGAATTTTCTCCCAGTGAATGAGCTAGCAAATGCTCTTTTTTGGTCGGCTTCAGGCAATGTAATGGTACATTGCTCTGCAGACATATAACATCAAGGGACCCTAATGAGACAGAGGTCAGACATTATAAGATGTTTAAACACTGCAACATTAAAACATCAGTTTATTTTGTTTTGGGTCAGGGAACAGATTGTTTAGTAGGCCAAAGGATACTTGAGGTATATATTTTAAATTGCAGGGGGCTTTTTTTCCATGTTACAAAAAACAAAATTCTGTGAATTTCATTAGTCTGTTCCATGCAAATTATCAGAAGACAGAACTGTCTATTGGAAGACTGCTAGTCCCCATGGGTGCCTCCATTAGCTGAAGAACCTTCTGAAGTCTTTGGTAGTGCTACAGATTTTTTTTGTTCTTTCATTGTATCAACAGAGTACATGGGAAATCAGAATACTTCTTGAAATGCACACAAGGCATATAATAGAATCACAGAATCAGAGCATAGATTGCCGCAGCCCTAGTGCAGCACCTTGCACTTGGCCTTACTGAACCTCATTAGGTTTTCATGGGCCCACTTCTCCAGCCTGTTCAGGTCCCTCTGTTTGGCTTCCCTTCCTTCCAATGTATTGACTGCACCACTCAGCTTGGTATCATACACAAACTTGCTGAGGATGCACTCAATGCCATGTTCTGTGTCGTTGATGAAGATGTTGAAGAGCACCGGTCCCAGGACCAACCCCTGAGGGACACCGCTTGTGACCGACCTCCACCCTGATTCAGAACCATTAATCACAACCCTTTGGCTGCGTCCAGCGAGCCAATTCCTCATCCATCAAACAGTCCATCCTTCAAATCCATACCTCTCCAATTTAAAGAGAAGGATGTGGCGAGGGACCATGTCAAAGGCTTTGCAGAAATCCAGGAAGATGACATCTGTCACCCTTCCCCTGTCTGCTGATGCCGTCACTCCATCCTAATATCCTAATATGAAAAGTCCATGGAAGAGCTGATAAAAAATGGTATATTACTTGTGCTAGGGAGTTTTGAAGTTAAGGTCTTGCATATGGTTTTTAATAATCTATACAAATACAGTTATTTTGTGCATCTTCTCTGAATTTGTATTTATGTCATAGTATATTATGAATTATTACATGACCTCTAAATTCTAAGCATGCAGATAGTAAAGGGAAGACCACAGGAAATGCAGAGGTATGGCTGTATTTCTGTTCTTAAATGAAAACTTCTTTGTTCATTATTAGTGCATTTCATTCACATGACAGACAAGTGATATTTTTAACTTGTTCTCATTTATGCACTATATATGCATTTGTTTTTGTGTTTTATTCTTTCTTATGTTCTTGTCACTTATTATGTAGCTTGTTTCATAATTTGAAATTTGAATTCCTTTTCAATTGAGGAGGCAAGGAAATAGGTAGAACACTGACAAGATTTGTAGAGAATGACATATTTTGGACTGAAGCTATAAAAAGCTGTAAAGAAAGTCTAACACTCACGAGAACATGTTAGGGATAAAAAAACCTAGTCTGTACTTCACACTGGAACCTTGTGAAAAGAAATACTGCTTCAAGTATTCAGACCCACTGGCAAAAACAGATACAAGCATCATGCAGAGATTATTTTTTTCAGGGTATGTATTTGCCTCATTTTTCTAAGTCAACTGCAGTAGAATTAGTCACTTACAAATCATTTTGAGAAAAGTGTTATTTTCAGGATATGGCAGAGATGCTAAATGTGTTTTATTTCCTTTTAAATTAAATATTTTTTTCAATCCACTATTGTAAATAAATACTGAGGATTGCATTGAACTAAAGCCTCATGACCCCTGTGGCTCATGGTAATGTTACCTCTGCCATCTTCCCTGAAAAGCAAAAGGGAAGGAAAAACAGCCCCCAAATTTGCTGAGCCACACATTTCAAATTGTCGACAACCCCATCCACGAGAAAACAGAAGAAAATATATATGCACTCTGTCCTGTCAAAAGGCTTTTGCCTTATCTTGAGAGACTGTCAGGGCAGGAACATCATGGAATGGACAGGAGTCTATTAAATTAATAAGCTGCTGGATGGTGTCTGGAGAGTTATGATGCTCCATAAATCCAGTTTGATCATGGTGGACAAGGTTTAAATCTGCAGACTTCTAATACACATCCAGGTCCTGGATTGGATTTGAAGTTTTGTGCTGGAGACACAGAGATAGTCCTGCAGCTTGAGAATTAAGATTTATCATTTTTTCATACTGCCTTTTTTTCACTTCTTGACAAAAATGAAAACACCTTAGGGATCCTGGCAAATGTTACTGCTTGAAATGAAAGAGCTGTTGTCAAGGTGAAACCATGACCTCAAAGCCTAAAATCAAACCTTGGTCACTGTTTTCAAGCAGCTCCATTGGTGCTGCGCATAAAAATGTCTCTATGGAAGGAAACAAGACTGGATTTATCCGCAGCCTGTTCTGTAGCAGTTCTTGTCAAAATCTTCCCATTGTGCATTTGTGGTATAAGACATAGTAATGGTGGCAGATGTGCCATGTGAAAACAAAAGCTCAAAACATCTGGAAATATATTCTTCCTAATGATAGGGGGCTCTGTATGTAACTTACAGTTTGAGCTGATGTTTCTATACTTTTACCTCTGAATGTGTTAAGCCTGATGGTAGCAATTAAGGGAACACTCTGTTATAACATTCCAGGCATGGCTCCAGGGAGAACTGTGCAGTGCTGCCCCAATGCCCATGCTGGCTGTAGAGCCAAACTGCCCAGAACACAATCCTAAAATCATGTTGGATGTACTTTGTCTCTAGATGCTTACAAGGAGGACTGTTATTAGGGCATGAGAGAAGGAAATCAAGTGTCTCTCAGCCCCTTAATTGACCTGCAAGACCATGATTTATTGATACGTCCCTAAGCTCATATTCTTGTGACTCTGGAGACTGGCGGGTGATTGCTGTGCTCACTAAAAGCAACGACATTGTTGGCATTTCTCACATCTCCAACACCCTAACCATGTATTGGATCTTACCTACTTTATTTGTTGAAAGCACTTAGCATTTGTTTTACTTCTACAAGCAACCTGTGCTCATTTTTTTTCTCATTGTTAATTTAGGAATCTAAAGATACTTCTTGACATCAGAGAAATATAGAAACAATGTGTATGTTTGAGGAAATAGATAGCTTCCGTTGCAATACCAAAGACACTGAGATGTGTTTTATTCTTGGAAATAATGGTTTCAGAACTGAAAGCGATTAAAGAAGCTCTTCTAGTGTGCAGGTTAAATAGAAATTGCGATCAGCATGTAATCCTCAGTCACATTCCTAGGTATGTCTTCCTCCATTGTCTTCCAGAAATTACCCAAGATTTGTAGCCAGATATCTTCTGTGCATGAATCCTGACCTCTCCATTGATCCAGAAGATCGGTCTGTGTGCTCACTCACCCAAAGATCAGTGTTAATATTTCTCTCCTTCCCTCCCTGCTCCCTACAGCAGGCAGAGGCCAGGAGCAGGGCTCCACCACAGGTCGCCATGGACCTGGGGCCTTCAGTGCATCTGACGTCTTTTATTCCTAATGCAATGGCAATTTCACCTTCCTATTGGGGTCAGGTTATGAAGTATGTGTAGTAAAACAGAGGAGGGAAGATGGAGGTTAGGGAAAGAGCTTCAACATGATGCAGAACATTGGGAGCCCTGTTGCAGTGCCCACTGTAAAAAAAAAAAAAAAAAAAAAAAAAAAGGCAGGATGTTTCTACAGCTTTGCATCTGCCCTTCTCCTCTTGGGGCATGTCTCAACCTTCCCACCATCTTAGTCTTCCCTGAAGAGAACTGAAGAAAGTGTGAAAAAGTTGCAACCAGTTTATGTTTAATGTTTAAGAATTGAACACTGTTACCACTGACCTGGAGAGAACATAGCAGCTTTATCAAAATATAATTTCTGTTACAAGAAAGATGAGGGAAAAAATAGAAAAGCCAGTATAGATTTGATTTTTTTTTTCTCCTTGTTTCAGTTTCACTCCTTCAGGATGGAGGGCAATGTGATGCTGAGAAACAGAAATGCTACAGTGTGCCAGAATGGTGATATCTGAAGCAAGTTGTGATGTTGAAGCAGATTTAGTAGAGATGTTCTGTGAATGAATTGTGACACACATTACTTAAGTGGCTGGTGGCCTGCAGAACCAAGGCTTGCTGCTAGAGTAGAAATGGCCTGTAAAAATTCCTGTGATTGTATCACAGTACATATATGCATATATTTATATAAAGTAACTCTGGTCTCAAAGTGTTTTGTTCAAGTCACAGAAAGTTCTGAAATCCATGCAGCTTGCATAGGCAACTAGTTCTGAACAATTACACCTTCACAGGTTAATTATCTTTGAGAGAAAATATTATGTATTTGGGAAACTGTAGAAGATAGAGAGTATGTGCTAGCACTCAGTGAAGTGCTAGTGTTAGCATTATAAATTACAGGAGATCACTGGTTTTGCAATACACTGATGAATGCGGAAGATGACAGGGACGAATTTACATTTTAGGGAGTGCAAACCAGTGTAAAAAGGATATTGAAAACTTGGATTGTATTAGAAACACTAGACAAGACGTATTCAGACAATTAGATGCTTCTGTAACAGCTCTAACTAATTCAAAAAATAAAAGTACTTAGGTACAACAGTGCAGCACTACATACTGTTCTCTGTGTTTTGGTGAACAGAATGATCTTTTATGTAACAGTGATGATACAGTAACACACAAATTGGAAATTTACTTTTTCAATTGAATATATAAAAATAACATGATAGAATTCTACTGTTGAACAGTAAGGACAGTAAACAAATTATGCAAAATCTGAACAGATGAAAGACATTCTTGAGAAAAACAAAGATCACAGTGTTAACAGGAAATGACTGGTATGCCTTACTGTTGGACTGAGGTATTGGTTTTTGTCTGCTAGCTGAAACAAATTTTCAGAAATGTCTGAGACAATTGGAAAACAGTTGTGTCTTTGGCCAGCCAGAAAGCTTGTTGTTACTGTATGGACAATTGAACTTCAAGTTTGAGATGAAAAGAAATTGTTTTACAGCAGGAAAATGAGACAGTGGCCTTCAGTGATCACTGTGCATCCTCTATTAATAAACTGTTATTTTAAATACGAAGAAGCTTGCTTTTATGGTGGCTGCACGTGCATTTTAATGGATTTAAATTATGAGGTTTAAATGCATTTTCAAGTTACAATTAAATGAAAATTTAAAATAAGACTGACAGATTGCTAAGGCTAAGCCAGTTTTCTGATTAAGGTTCAATTAAATTATATTTATCGTTGGAGCAAATGAAGTATAAAATCACAAACAATGATATTTTTCAGTGGCTTACTTTGGTGGAAAGTGTAGCCTGAAGTATGACTTCAAGACTTTTATCTTCCATTCCCTCATAAAGTAGAAATTAATTAGGGCTAAATAAGAGTTGGCTATATGTCAGAACCCCATCCATACAGTCTTTCGTGGACCAGTGGTCCAGCAGCAATTTAGTAAGAAAGCTGTTTTGTGATGCAGAGTATTATGTATTTTATTTGGTTTTAACTAGATAAATTAGGGGGAAAGTTGAAGGTTTAATAGTAGTTTACAGAATGAACAGTTTTTATTGTTTTCTTGTAACCCACTTTTGACTCATTGCACTAACTCAGAAGATCTACTGGTGTCAACTAAATACAGTTCATTTCCATGTGCTTTCTATGTAAATCCCTGTATGTCCCCAGCTCTGCAGTGACTCAGGATGATAGTAATGTTTTTGTACACACAAGCTATTTCTCAGTTACATCCACTGGACATTTACACATGAAACATGACAACAGTCTGGCTTGCCACAATGTGACCATGTGCTTCCTTTATGTGTGGCACTGCTGTCTTTCTGATAGACTTCCTATAATTCCTTATTTACTTTCCCTTCATTTTGTCCTACAGAAATGTGTGTAACAGAAACACTATTCTGTATTCTGTTTCTTTGGTTTTAACTTAATTAAATAATTTATGACAATATGACAAATTGATTAATTTCAGAAATTAAGCAACTTGACTCTTTTTTGTATATTTAAGTGCAGGTCCAGTGTACTAAAAACTTGACTATTCTTCTCCTTTAGAAAATTACTCCTAAATGATCCTAAGGAGAAAAAATAATTTCAGATCTCTTACACCTAAAAAAATCTATAATATATTCAGCTAAAAGATTCCAAAAAAGTGATGAGCTGATACATGACCTTCTTCTTTTTAAGAACATGTGTACATGTTCAGCAAAGCAAAGCATTAGCACTTGGATTTTTCTTGTGTTGCTAATTATTGCAAAGTCTAAAGTAGTGAATAGATCCATGCTTAAAAGCTCAATAGTTCAGAGAGATTTGAGTTTCCAAATCCGAGGTGCATCTAAAAACAGACATTGATACGTTCTTTCCTTTACAAGAGCATTTTCTTTAGCTACGTTTAAGCTCGTACATGAAAAACTGAAGAGTAGGTCCTTAAGCTGAACATACAGAAGAAAAATCTAACGTTTTGGACTGCTGTTTCTATGTGTCAGTTCTTTGTGGCTGTATCATAGCCATTGTCTTGTCTCCGAGATGTTAAAGAAGAAATAATAGCAGCTGATTAGCTGAGGTTTTATTTGAGCACACTAGCTTGACAGAGTGCCATTAATATCCAGCAGCATCCTTTATTTTTATGTAGTTTCTTTTTTTTTTTTTTTTTTCTGGAGGGAATTTGGGTCAATTCACTTTTCCAGTTGGCAAATCCCAACCACTATTACTAAAAACCAACAGACTATGTTTGTAACAGTAACTCTGAACATAATTCTCTGTTTTGGAAATGTTCCTATCAGATTTTAGCTATACGCCATGAATCAAACAGCTGATTTATCAAACTGTGTCACTTCTACATAGTAACAAAGTTGGCTGTGATTCATGCTGCAATGAATTAGTTAGCTTTAGCTGCACCTCCCTGTCCCCCCAAAATAAGCTGGTAGAGGCATGTGTCCAGCTGAACACAACAAAAGAGTTCGTTGTTCCTGTTCTTGTTGCACTTATTCATTTTCATATGGCATCTCTGATGAATGTGTGTTAATATTTGTTAAGCTAGAGAATTTTGCAGAATACTGTAAATGGAGAACACCAAAGAAAAAACTCTGCTCTGAGGAATAAGAATTCTGTTTTACTTGGGAAATAATCTGGCATTTCTTTAATATTGTTAGAAACAACTTACATTTTCAAACACAGTATTCTTGTAGGGTTGTATTATTTTGCTTTATTTTGACACAACAAAACTGTTGTTTCTATGAAAAATACAACTTCAGTTGCAATGAATTAGATTAATTTTATATATACATATATAATAAAGGCAGGGAACAGCTGTGCAGATTTGAGATACTTCTAATATTTTCTGTATATGGCATTTGCTTGTAGCATTTTCTGTTTTTGCATCATAGTCACTTATTTTCATTGTTATCTACTGGTACATAACCAATGAGTAATCATTCTCTTTTTTTGTCTCTCCTCATTTTCCTGCTGTAGAGAAAATCAGGTGCTAAGAGGAAATGTCCAAACACAGGCTGAACCAAATCTCTGAGTAGTCCTTTCTTGCATGTGCGACATATAATAATTAAAAATATCCAAAGGTGCTTAACTCTGCCCTTGATAGATGAGATAAAATTGCCACAGGACAGGATAAGTCATCAGCAGGGACTTACAAATTCCCTGTCATCTTTTCATTGCAGATCTTAAATCTGTATCAGTGGGCTCTTTGGCAAAATAAAACACCAGAGAGAAGCAGCACAGGATTTTACGTAGAGTTCAGAAGATGAAAAGGAAAAGCCGGAAGTAATTAAGTGCCAACATTTTGTTAATATGTGGCTCACTTAATTGCTTTTGCTTTTGTTCCCTTCTGAAAATGAATGCATCATTCTCTCTTTTTCAGTGTTTCTACAGTGATCAGCATCTGACAGTCTAGCACTTGACAACACATAGCCAGACTGATAAATAAAATCTACTGACCAATGGAATGTATATTGCACAGAAAATTTTTATATTCTCTTCTCAGAATATTTAATACAAAGGGAACTAATAGTACACAAGAAGGTGTTTTATAATATTACTCATGTTTGAGAAGCCCACATAGTGAATGTATAATTTATGGCATTCGTGGCTGAAATGCAGATAGAGTTTTCTTGAGTGGAAATGTTTTTAAATGCTTTTTAGCATGTGCAGTAACAGTATGCATCCTTTTAAGGCATGAGGTAAGAAGCAAACATTGTAGGCCTTCTTATTTAGGAAAGATTTAGATGCTCAGCATGTCTCTTCACATCCATCGCTATAAAGAGTTAAAGAGAATAAAGGATTATTTGGAAGTATATTGATGGATTGTTGAAATGTAACTACTCAGTCAGCCAAGCTTTTGATAACTGTTCTCTATACTTGGAGTTGGAGGTGCTGACATGTACCATGGCTGTATCTCATTAGGCATTAGGTTTGTGTAAGAAAAGTAGGATTTTTTCTGTATTTGGCAGTCTTTTTTTTTTTTTTTTTTCCTTTGGGGGATTTTAGTTGGAGACATAGTTTAAAACCAGGTGGACACAACTTTGATGTAGACTCATCTTTGTTGTTTCACAGAGAGAAGAAACTAATACTTGAACTATTACCGGCAAGTTTTGATATTTCTTTTACATGAAAATGAAGTATAGCTCTGTAATTTGATCTTAATTCGTACTTCTGGAGAAAGCAATGGCATTTATATTTGGGAAGAGGTTTTAAATCTTGACTCGGCACCTTTTTGCAGGCTTGTACACTCTCCTAATTCATATTTTTGTCCAAACTTAAGGTACCTTGTTACTAAATTTTTAATTGAGAGAGATTGCAAGTCCCTGTTTTTCTTGGAGAAAGGCAAATGCATAAAGGCAACCGAAGAAAGTGAACATAGTATTATTCTAAATTGTCATAGTTCTCTCTAATGCTTCTCAGGTCTCTCTGCTGGCGATATAGTTTCAATAGATACACTAACGAAAGTGCCAAGACCAGCTTTGACAGGGTTTTCTTTTTTTTTCTTTTTTTTTTTTCCTCCTCTTTCTCTTTTAATCCCTGTGGGGCTCTGTGATTTTTCATAGCTGGACTAAAGTTGTGTCAACGGGAGACTTGCACCATAAAGACTGAAATGTTAAAGAAAGCTACAAGGAACAGCTTTGAGGCAAGGTTTCAAGCTTTGTCATCACGCTTGAAGAATTTTCTGTTTAATGTACTGTAATGCAGTATTCAATGGGGACAAGTTTAATTGAGTTTTACACAACCCAGTTGGGAGTAGCGCTGCAAGGTAGGTGATGTCTAGGTTTTTAATCTTCCACTCCAGAGAGGCTTGTTGACGAAGTGGTTCTTTCTCTTTGTAAGAAAAAAGGGAAGCATGAGAAATGATACATCCGTGGATAAAACCAATTGGCAACCCCCAAAGGAATGAGGGCGATAAGGCGAATCCAGCACTTGTAAGAAATAAAAGAATCCAACTGTTCATTTAAATGAGAAACAACACATGTGATTGAGGAGGCAGGGAGGCTGGGCGCTGGAGTGGGGAGGAAGGGACTAACAAACAGAGCAGCTGGTGTCAGAGTTAGGCATCCAGGACAAACAAGCTTGGGTTTGTTATGCGGATTACCAAAGAGATAGTTAACGATGTGTGTTTTTTAAAGCAAAAGGAGAGTCAAGCAGTTCTTATAACAGAGGTGGATAAAGTAGCAGGAGGGAGGATGCTGCTGTTAGGCAAGCCCTACTTAAAGAATCACTATTCCTTCCCTGAGGCCTAACAGCGGTTCTCTATCAAACAGTGTAAAAATAGCACTGGACCCTGTCAAAGAGAAAATAATACCTTCTGTGTAAGCCTTAGTGTATTAAACTGTAGTCCTGTTCAAGTTACTTCTGCTAGAAGTTAAGCAGCAGAAAGGATAAAAGTGTTCAGTCAATATACTGGCAAATCATCTCCCTGCTCTGGCTCTCTATCAGTGCTAAAATAAAAACCACTTAGCTGTCCCTAAAATCACTGTCTGATCATCATAAAAAATTCTGTTGCCAATAGTTTACAACTGTGTATTCTAGCATATTTCACTTTTCACCTGTAAAGAGCTACTGATATTGTTTAACTTGTTTTCTCAGAAGATTATTTAAGAGATTTAACCTGGTATGCAACAGAAACAGGGTTTGTTTGTTTCATCATTTAATGCTCACATTGGTAATATTTATTCAGAGAAATTTTCCCCTCCCTGGAGTCCCTCGTGGGAGGAGATGCAAGGCTAGTCAGCAGGAGTTTCAGGCTTCCTCTGCCATCTTAACATGAAGTGTCTAATTTTGCTTCATCAGAACCAAGAGAATTAACACACCGTCTTTTCTGTAAAATGCTGTAAGGTAATGGTGAGGCATGATGTACTCCCAGGCAAGGTTCTCACCTCAAGAGAGGCTGTGAGGTGGGCAGAGCTGAGCCAGAAGGCCTTTGCCTACCTCCCCATCCTGCTGTGCCCACCTACCCTCTGCTGCCCAGAACCATCCGGATTTGAGGATCTCAAACCAGCTCCAACAGCAAGTTTAACCCAAGGAACTGCCAGCAAGGTGACAGTACTCCCTTCATCACGCAGATACTATCTCTTTAACACCCACCCTAGGGGAGGTGTTAACCGTAGCTGGCTGCTAGTCTGGCCCACTGGTGGGCTGAGAGCAGGGGTTGGATTTCATAACGGCATGGAAAGCCTCAGTAACCAGCAGTGTGTGGGAGGGCTGGATTTCACCCGCAGAACACATGCGGTGAGACAAATGGAACACTGCAGCAGAATATAAGGCTTTTACCTCGCACTTCTTCCCAAGGTACCACCAGGATCCCTGCTAAATTTGTAAATACAGTACACATGCAAAGTTTATAGCTGAGCAAATAATTCACAATGAATAATTTATCTGACAAATTTAGCCTTTTTTTCTGCTCATGAAATATCCATGAACAGATCTGTCATTTGAAACTGCAACCTTTACAGTGCATAAGTATGGGGGGGAGGGTTAATTTAATTTCCCTGTGTAGTTTGGTGTAAAAAAGTAATTCCCAGTTATTAATCATATTAGCATTTTAAATAGTCCAAAAGTAGGCTTTGAAGTTCAGCCATCAGCTAAGCGAGGAGGCCGCAGGAGACTGTAGGTGTTCTTACCTTGCTGCAGTTGCTGTTGTCCAGAAATATTTTTCCATAGGCTAAGTTTCATCACATCAATTTTTAGTTTTGCAGCCTCTCTATTCAGCATAGAAAAACATAGAAATGTCTCTTCTTTAATGGTAGTGAATGTTCTGAGCAATAATATCCAATGAAGCACAGCTTTCAGATTAAAAAGTGATCTGGGAAAGCCTGGAAGGATGAGGTTGCATCCTCAGCTTTTATTAATAATATTGCGTATTTTTGAGGGATTTTGTAGTATATCTCTATTGCAACACACAGAATATATCCTCATTATTATAGTCTGATGGTGACATCTGTTTGTCTATCTGCATGGGCTAAAAATCTGGGAAAAATGAGTTGCATATTTCATGTGGTCCTAGAAAAATTTGAAACAACTCTTTCAAAGTGATCTGCATGTATTTAAATAAGCTAGTAGCCTGAAGTTTTCGTAGGTAAACAGTTTGACAAAATAGCATTAGCAGACAGCTTACTGAAGATTCTTAGATTTTGTTGGTTTTTTAACTCATCATTTTACTCTAATATTTTCTTTACAATCAATCAACATCACTGTGTACTGTGGACAAAGTCTTTATGAGTTTAACTAGTGTCAGTTAAGTTGCCAAGTCATTCCTTGCTGACTTATTAACAGTACACTTAGGCATTTTTACTGTTTATAACCTTTCAATTGATTGAACGTCTCCCATGATTCCGAAGTTCCCCCAAAACTTTTTAATGTTTCCTAAATTATATCTTTATGTATGGAAAGCCTTAACTTCAAATGCAATGTTTAGGAAATAGACAGAAACATCAGAAAATTCTGAGCTGTTGAGAAATCTTAATTAAAGTGGGAGCTAATGTAAGCAAAAGAACGCATTTGTGCTTCATTAAACGTATATAAGGGTAATATCTATTTTGTGAGGCTCTCACATGTTTAATATAGAACTCTGCTCACAGCAACTTCACTGAAAATATCTGTCTGGTCAATAGATCCATTTATTGTATTCCTTCAGAATGGAATCTGTAAGCTTTGTTGGGGGCAAAAAGCTGTATTTCATTTCTGATAGTACAGCAGACTGGATTTTATGTATATGTATCCTCATCAGAATATTTTTAAAAATGCCAAGCTCTGTACCAGCACAAACATACTGAAGGCACTGAATGCCTTCAACAGCTGTCACTAAAGAAAGACCTAATTTGGTCCCCAGAAACACTCTAGCTGGTGATGAGTGATACAGAAAAAAAAAAAAAACAGCTTGACTTTTGGAGGCAGAATGAGTTTACAGAACTGTTATGTCTTTTAAATGGATTCACTGAACATAGAAATAATTGAGATGTTATGAAAAGCCCATCCTCAATTTATAATAGCCCATGACAACACGTAATAAAAATAAATGATTCAGTAATTCCTTTTTTGGTATTACATAACAACAACAACAAAAAGTCTTTAAGATATTCAAAAACAAATCCCACTGCAATCAGCTGAACACTGTATGAAGAAATAAGGAATTTTGGCATCTCTCCATTCTCAAGCCATAAGACAGTTTTGTTTGCTTAGAAGAAAAATAGACGTAAGATACTCTGCTTGCCTTCTTTACAGAGCTGTTCCAAGCAAAAAATACTGAATGTTCTTATGTTCTTCCTGAAGGATGTATCCATAGATTTACCAAAATGTTGATGTAGGTAGAATAGAATAGTAGAATAGAATAAAAGTATTTGTTGCAGCAGATCGTTTGGAATAATCCCAGCTAAGGAGGGTGAGAGCCATCTATTTTTTCACCCACCTAAATTCATTGAAGAAAACAGTGCTCAGATGCAGTCCTACAGTACCACATTTAGTCCAAACAGTAGACTGTGACAAGTCTCATGACGTAATTCTGACCTCCAGCCTTCTCAGCATCTAATTTGTGAATAGTTTCGCTATTTCTCAGCTGAGAATGGAATAACATCAGAGACATGGGATTTTCTGAGTACCCCCTTACTGGACATCTTTGTTCCTCTCACAGCAGAATAAATGCACTTATGATTGCATGTTTAGTAGGGTTTTTTTAGGAAACTAAAAACAGGTAATGATGGGAACTACTGAAATAAAAAGTTGAAACATCCTTACAGAGCACTCATGTATTTCCTTTTGGTCTTCAATTACATTAAAGTAGAATATTTCAGTGAATCACACATCCAGAGCCCTCATACAGACATACAGACCAACATTTATAATGGATCTCAATCTCTAATTTTATTTTATTTTTTTTTTTGTAGTAACAAGTTCCAGTAGTATTCTAACTTTCATTCTCCTGCATGTTAGAGGTTTGTATCCAGAGATGGCAATCACATTCATACCTGCAAAAGTTGGGGTGATTAGCTGATACTTTTTGATGTGCTGTTGGTGGCCATCTGAAGTTCCTATCTGGCACTTATGGTGAAGAGACTGGTTCTGTGCACAGTACCATGGGAAGAAGTCTTGTTTTTTGTGACTTACTGAACACTGAAGAGTAAAAAATGGCAACAGATGTGAACCTGGAAATGAGAGAGAAGAGTGTTGTCGGTAGCAGGTTGAAGGGAGGTTCCTGGTAAACAAATGTAAGGAGTTATGCTTCATCATATTAGACTAGTGTCAGGAGCATGACATGAAAGAGGTGATTGAGAGGGTACTGCAGTGACCACTGAGTGGAGAAGTCATAGATGATTCTAGGGAGGAAAAAAAGCATTCTGTAGGAATCCTGCACTGGGAGAATAAGCGTGTGATTCAGTAATGTGTGTTATTTCAAGCTGGTGTTTCAATGGCAATAATAATAATAATTGATAACTCATGAGAGCAGCACAAATGAGAGCTAAATATGTACGAAACAGCAAGAATTTTTTTGTTTTTTCTTTCTAAAAAAATGTCAGTAAAATAACATGTTAACTGGGGAGGAATCAGTAGGGCTTAAATGCAATCAGATTTATGTAGGAGGAATATGGAAGCTGTTAAAAACACGTGAAAGCATCACCCAGGAGCCAGACTGGAGATGAATACATGCATGGAAAGAATACGAAAGAGAGAATTTATCTTTCTTTCATAGATGATAACATCACCATAGCCATTAATAATAACATAATATGTAATCATGAATATCTATAAAATTGCTATAAATATATGATAAGTATTTGTTCTATCTTTATAATTAATTTCTGATATCGTCTTGATGTAGTGGGAAACAATTTCTAAGAATAAACTCTCAAGATTCGTACTTGTAAATATTAACTGTAAAGCCTAATAATAAGCTCATCCATTGAAGTCAAACGGAGTATCTTACTATTACTTCACATGAAATTTTATTTTTACATTAGAGATTTCAGTGCTTTGTAAGTGTTTTCTGGAAAAGTATTGTCTTATTTTTTCCCACCTAGTTTCTAAATTTAATAATGAACTTGCAAAATGCCTTCATTTTCAGATTTTTCTTACGTTCTTAGAAATGCTTCCCTGACTCTTACCCCTAGATTTTAATTTTGATTAAAAAAAAAAAACTAAGCTAGTTTTGCCAAACTAAGAGAGCTTCACCTCTGTTTCACCAGAATTTAGGTGAAAGAGTTAAAATGTGAGATTGGGCAGTGACTTAAGACTCCTAAGTGATGGCTTATTATTTTGAAAACAAATTAAATTTATTCTGTCAAGTTTAAATTATTTTTCAAGAGATTGTTGTTGGGTTTTTTGTTTGTTTTTTTGTTTTTTTTGTTTGTTTTTTGTTTGTTTGTTTTTTAAAGAATGATAAGGTTTCTAAGGAAACTGTAATATAGGAGCTTTAAATTTTGGGGGTACAACCCAATTCTGTTAATGACATGTGTTGAATCACAAGGAATTAGTTAATTCCTCCCAGAAAACAATAATAGAAAATACTGGTGTGTTAATCAGTCTATTTTGTCTTTCTTTTGCCAAGGGAAAAAAAAAAAAAAAAGAAAAAGAAAAGAAAAAAGAAAAGAAAGAAGCAAGCATGCAAGCAAGCATCGTACTTTCCCTGATATTAAAATCTATGGGAATTTGATGAGATAAAAGAAATGTTAAATGAACATTCTTCCTCTAAACAGACATGTCTAGAAAGGCAATTTTAGTAGTACAGCAGTGTAGCATTTTGTTTTTTCTGCAATAAAGCCATCAGATCAATAAAAAATTATGTAGCAGATTATTATTACACTGTGCTCACCATAGCTCTAATCGTAAATAATACAGCAGTTATCCTGGTTATATTAATTATAATTAGAATGCAGATAATGCAGACGGTCTTTTATTACTAGAGCCAAATCAATTTTCCAGTGTTATTCAATGCAAGGTCACACAAAGTTGTTGAAGCTCTTAGACTTCTTATGAAATGACCTGCATATGTAAGAGAGGGTTTGGCTCAGCTGTGTAAGACACATTGACTGGGAAGTGCATTGAAATAATTACAGCCATGAACTCTTGCATATAATGGCGGAATTTCATTTTATAAAGTAAGCATAGCTGTAATCCAGGCTCCTTTATGGTGGGGAGCCTCATAAATCTTTCAGAGAACACCAAGTCTTCCTCTTATTTGTAAAGCAGAAATCAAAATGAATTAGTTTCATTAGTTATTCTTTCCATCTGTACTGTTGTGTTAAATATATGGAATGTATTCATGTTGTGTATCAATATGAAAAAAATTATAAGGAGAAAATATTTAACAGAGATTTTGCTTCACTATTTCAGCAGAGGCAGTTTTAAAGTTCACTAGTTTAGGCTCCAGGGCTCTCCTGGATCACTTAAAGCTTTTATCATCTTTAGAATTGCTATGGCTTAATGTATTTGTCTTCTATCTATATGGCTTCAGTTTAACTCAGACTCACAGAAGAGCTGATATGTTTAAAATGTGCCTGTCTGTCCTGGAGCTGATGAGCAGATTAGTAGGACACTGCCCGATAATCATCTCTGAGGTGCACTGGATTCATACGCGTAGATGACACATGGCAGAGAGAGGGAAAGATCTCAAAGAGTGAATTTTAGTTTTGTGCATTTCCTTTTTAAGTATGTATACAGATGGGCAGTAGATATGCTATACACCGTGTTCTTGCATTGCAGAATTCACTTTTCTTCTTTTTGTTCTATCTGCCATGTGCAGAAGAGCTTCCACAGAAACAAAGCAAACAGCAGTCAGCAGAGTGGAGGCTGCAAGTAGGATCCGGTTAGTGAGAGGAGCAATGCTAGGAGCAATTTAAAGAATAGAGGTTTCGTTGCTGTTAGATAGCTTGCTTACCCCTTTGTTTTGCTTTGTTACTCAACAGAACAGATGCTGTGGAAAAACTGGAATAGCCCTGCACAGAGAAATGTGCATTTGTTTGAAGATAGAACTGATATATTTAATATTCTTCTACAAACTGTGCTCTCAGGTGCATTTGCAAGCAAATTTGTTTCTAAATCAGTAAGAGTTTGGCATGTTTCTGAGCACAGCTGCCCAGGAAAGCTCATATATTGTGTATTTGGTCTCATATCTGGCCTCTGAGTTATACCGAAGTCTGCAGCATGATGGCATTTTAAAAGGAGTATCTGACCACCTTTTGATTTTTAGCTTGTCATAAATCCTATTATCGGCAGTACCTGAGCTTGAGGAATCAATTCATTTGAATCAAAAAGCTTCCTTCTGACAATAGCCAAGAGACAAACCCATTTGGCAGGCAAATGAATCTTAAGTACACACACTGGAAATGTTTAGACTTTGTTCTAGATAAACGTAGCATGTATTTTGATAGTATATCACAACGTTCAGCTTATATAAGGTGAATGGGTTTTATGTGCGAGAGAAATGTGAGAGAAATGGAGAAAAGTGCATTGGGGAACTTAAAGGACTTTGAGGCTGTACTCAGATATTGGTGATTTGGACGTTCAAACAAACTTACTCCAAAGGTAAACTGAAAGTAAAAAGAAATGAATGTCCTTCAGAGATATTTTCAGGGTGTGTATAATTTTATACTTGTGATATTGCTCGTGGATACATCAGTTCAGTGTGAGTTGGTTTAATATTATCTAGAGGTAAGTCGATCTGCCTGAGCTCCACGTGCCTCTTTATTTTGGTGGCAGTAATTTAATAAGGGTTTCCCATAAGCCTCCATTCTATACAAATACATTGCTGAGTTGGTTTGGTTTTGTGATGTAATTATAACAATGTCTTTACTTGTGGGCTCGGGGCATCTTTTCCCAAGTTTGAGGTAAAAGATAAAACAAGGAAACAGTGGTGCAAAATCGATTTTAGTTTACTCCTTTCACTGAAGTTACTGCTCCATTTTTCCCATTAAAAGAGCCCAGAATACTTTACCTCCTCTTCTTCTAAGTTGCTTGTTTTTATATAAAGGAAGAAGACTTACACTTCGGAAAAGTTCATGTTAAAACCAAGCAGTACAAAGGTACACTATTTGATCTCTTGGAGTACAACTCTTTCTTTGCTCTGCTTAAAAAATTCTGGAAGTCGTGGTATGTATTCTTGTGAAGGTTTTTTTTTTAAGGCACTCTATCTCAGAGGTAGCATGGGTATCTGGGGAGGCAGGGATTGCTATGGTAAGTACTCCTGCTTCAAATAATAGGATTTGGGAATTATTTTCAGTCCAAAACATAAGGGAAAAAAATGTCTAAAAGTGACCTTGTCGTCTGAATTAACTTCCATGAGATTCCACTTTAAAACGATATGCCCAGTATTATCATTTTACTGCCAAAAACTGGGAACACTTCCAAATTTTGACTTACAAATTATTGTACTTCCAACTGAATAGGAAAAAAAAAAAGAAGGAAGCTTTTTGAAGTACTTCTTTTTGTTGAATACTGTAATAGATGGCTCTGTAAAATCCTGCGTAAATGGCCAAGACCGCAAGTTCGAGCTGCCCCCAAGGCAGTCTTATCTTACACACAGGCTTTTAGAAGATTTTTGTTTTGTTCTTGAACGTGTGTAGTTTATGTGTTTCATCAGCAGATGCCTAGCTTTCTGCCTGACTCCACACCCCCATGTCAATACCACTCAGGTTCACGAGGGGAGTTAGCCACAGGATTTGCGCTGCGCTGAAGAAGAAAGATTATCTGTGGTGTGGGGCGGGGGGGCTGGCATTGTGTCTCTGAAGTAAAGACTGCAGGAAACAACGGAGAGGGCATAACTTTTCAATATACAGTGGCATCCCTAAGTTAATACAGCACGCTGGAATTGAGCAAAATGCTTTATTAGCATTAGTGAACGTTTTTCTTTACATCTTGTAAATAAACTGTTGTCCTCCTTCACGAGCACTCAGCAGCAGCGGGATGGGTTTGCAATCAGCCACACAGACCGCTGCTCTGAGTGCTCTTGATCGTGTCTCCAGCAAATAGATGTAGAAAATACCCTTCCTGCTGGACAGACCCTTGTGCAGGGATTACCCGCAGCGATGCGGTGCGTCCTCCTACACTCAGGTGGCCTCACATGCCTCTGATCTGTGCTGGCTTTCACTGCTACTGTTTTGGGAACGGCCTTTCTTCCTCCTGATCACAACATGAAGCAAAAAGTACCATCTGGACACTGCGTGCTAAAAAGTCAAAGATCTGTAGGCTGTATTATGCCCAAAAGGACATTTTCTTGTCAGCTGAGCTGCTATGTACTTTAGCCTGTCAGTGATAACTAACAAAATTACAGTATGGTAATTTTAATTGGAAGCGCTCCATCCTTATCCCCCAGGTTCTCCGCTGTCCCTGTGGCAGTCTCCGTCAGCAGCGGTGCCGTGCGGCCGCAGCCCTGCAGGACAGCGAGCAGCTGTGCCCCGCCGCGGCCTCATCCCGCCGCATGGCCTCTGCCTGCTGGTGCTGCAGAGCTGGCCGGCCGCTCTGTGTGCCCGCTTAGCACGGCATATCCCCTTTGTAATGCCTTAATTCTGCTGCTTTTCACTCACCTGGGGTCCCACAGGAAAGAAACAGGCAGTCCCCCCGACTGCTGGGCATTGGAAAGCTGATGATACTGGCCAGGAAAGGAAACACTGCATGGTGGGATGGAGAAGGTGAACCATCCCCTATCTGAAAGCTGCTACTGAGAATATTTAGGACATTTCGGACATTGTCCTTCTTGAGGCAGGGAGGCAGCAAGATTCTTTCTGCTGAAATACAAACAGCATCAGTAGCTGCTGGCGTGCTGGGGGGGGCTGCTTTTAGAGGGCAAAATCAGGGTAAGGACAGGAGACTGGGGAGAGGAGAGGGAGACTGGCGCATGTGATCTGAAGGACTACACTTCCTTTTAAATATATACATAAAGATTGATGTTGTTTTGCTTATATTTATTTGTCTGTATGTTATCTGAGTGGTACACAGTGTGGGGAATGTTACTGTTTTTTCCTTTTATCTGAATGACTCAGAAAAGTAAAAAATGCAGCTTGTAATCTTGGCTTGTGGCCTGGCAGAGTAGAAAGCTGTGGGAGCCAAACTCCTGGTCACCTGAACCTCCTCGGGAGAAGTTCAGATATACATTCTGAACTGGGAATAAATTCTGTTTTGTGAACTCCCCAAAATAGAATGAATCTGCATATGGACTTAGATATACAAACAGTATTGACGTACACGTTCTCTTTAAAGAAAGTGTGAATATCTGCAGTGTTAGTGCCAGATTATAAACACAGCATTCATATTTTCCAGTTACGATTACGTGGAGGTGAACCCAGAGTGTCATTGTCCATTTTCATCATATCTTTCTGAAAAATGCTACGGTCCAACACCCAAAGTTAGTTGGTATAGTATCAGCTGAATTTTGATTAACCTTTCAATGAAAAGATACATATATGCATTCTAAAGATAAAAGATTGTCAGTTGTTATCAACTTAAACATTATCTTTAAATATACCAAAAATAGAAAATGTGAAAACAGACATCATTTTCACTTCAGTCTAAAAATGGGGCTGGAATTGTCACTGAGAGAACAGCACGGGAGAAACGGGAGAAGGAGAGTGACATGGAATGGGCATAGCCTATAGAATGGATGCAGAAGTCATCCTTAATTTTCACTGTGTTATGTCAGAGGCCTTCCTTCTGTAACAGAGCTTAAAAGAAATGCTTTGTCTACAGATCAGAAATTTTTTTTAAAAATAAGGTCAAAATTCCTCTGCCCAATATGGTTAGAATTCCTCTGCCCAATATTCAGCTAAATATGAAAATAAGTTATGAACAAAATAAGTTTATGAACATAAATAACTAATCTTGTAAGTGACTAATTTTATTTTTCAGTTTCAGAGTTTAGCTAGATTAGTTTATTTTTGTTGCTGCATTTGATTATGCTTTTCTGACAGGAAGATGGAGAGCCCAATTCACTGTTCTCATCTAGATCATCATTTGCTTTGTCAAAATATGTGAGTATAGGTTATCAAAAGTAGCAGAACAGACTAAGTTAAAAGGATTCATACAGTCTGAATTTAGCTGGAAAATATCTGTGTAGAGAAGTGCAAACTGCTGCTTTTTAATAGTGAGAACCTCAGATGTTTTCCCCTGCAGAGAAAGCAAGTCACCTGATCTGCAGGGCTGGGCATGGGGATCTCATGCAGATCTCTAGTGGGGTAGCTTTCATACAGCTTTGTTTTTCAGCTGCTGTCTCAAGAAGCCTTGCGCAGAGGCAGTAGCACTGAAAAGGTTAATGGGAAGCATTGGTGAAACTGCATACCTCATGGATGTTGCATCTGTCTGCATCATTAGAGTCATATCAAAATAACAGCCTAATAAAAAAAAAAAAAAACGAACACCAGATGTTGCAGAGACACTGGGATGGAGCGCGTGCCCTGTGCCTGGGTGGCTCTGCCAGCGGGGGCATCCCCTGCTACAGCGCTCAGCGAGGTGCACTGGCCCTTCCCAGCATTACCTCCAGGAAAAGAAGAAAGTTTTAGATTCCCAGAGGCCAATTTCTTCCATTTGGGCCAACTCTTCATAATAGCAGCCAAACAATGGCTGTGTGCAGTGGGACGAGCGTCTCCAGCACAGCCTGTCTAATCCCCAGCACACTCCATTGTCGAGTGCTCGCAGCCTGAAAGACGAAAGGTTCTTCCATTCGCTGTCTTGAAGCATCCTCTGCCCCAAAGAAGGAGACATTTTATCACAAGTGATATTTTTCCGACAACCTTACAAAAGGGATATTTGATTTTTTTTAACAATGCCTTGCTATCTATGTTTATTTTAGCCTAGTCTCAGTCCTGTTACAACTTTTTTATCAGACCTTGAAAACTGAGTAGAAAAGTAGATTGCTGCCTTTTCCTTCCACTTTTGGAAAGCTGGAATCCAATCTAACTCAAAACATAAAATATACTTTTGTTACCAGAAGATTGCAGCCGAGGTTCGTAGCAATGTACATTTTGTAGTATATTTTCTCTGAAGGGAGAGTTCGCACTACAGCTATTCAAACTATATAGCATGTGAATTCAGGACAAAAATGAATTTAGTTTCCATTTTTCCATTCATCAGAGTTGAAGACTAAATGCAAAGTTCAGATGCTGATAAAAAGTTCTCCAGGTCTAGTATTTTGGGCTGCTTTTACAGCTGCAGGAACAAACTCCACATTTATTGAAAAGTCCACGTATCAATACTTGTGGGAAGTATAAATGAGCACATATTTTCTTGGGATGTGAAAGTCTTAATTCTATGATAGTAGTAAGAGTAATTGTAATAGTAGAGTAAATTTACAATAACCTTATTTAATTAGTCTGGCTAACTTGGCTTTTCTGACTTACAGGCTGAGTAAGAAAAATGTGAAGCCACTTTGTTGTTGTTGTTTCTGCTGCTCATTCAATGCTCAGATGTTGCAGTGAAGACAGCACCAGATAAAAAACTGAGCTGCTGAATGCAGACAGACAGCATGATTAAGCAGAGAACATTTAACGTGTGGTATGCATTGGTCTCAGCACACCAGCAACAGCTAAAAGTGTAGAAATACCGAAAGAGGAGAGGAGGTTTGGGTTCAAAGGTAGATCTGATGGAGAGCGATTTAAAATCTGAGTGGCACTGCAGAGAGCACAGAGTTTTTGGAAAGCATAAGCAGTGTTAGTTGAAAGCTCATCTTTTGTGTTGGGGAAGGGTGGAGCAGACCTCCTAGTAATGAGTGACGGAGGAAGGGAACATTCCAGGGGACAAATATTTTGCTACATGCACTAGAAATGGGCAATTAGATGGAATGCAAAGGCAGGCATTACATGGCCAAAGCTATGGAAAATTATCTTGATAACAGCATTATGAACAGATAGGAGTGCAGTAAGGTTTTTGCAAGTAATGAAACAGTATGTTTTTAGCTGTGTGGATGGATAGGAAAGTGTGTGCTTTTGAAAGGCTGAACGAGAAGGGTGGAAGTAGTTTTAAGTAAGATCTGAAAGAAGATTAAGAGCTATTTTGTCCATGCTACATTCGAACTAGCAGCTTGGCATCAGAGAGGCAAGGCTATCTGGGGTTTGGCACAAAGCAGAAAGGAGTATCTGCTGTTTAATTAGAATAAGATCCCTTATCCCATTACAATCTTAACTGAGGCAGAAGAGAAAAAGAGAGAGGGTTTTCATCAGACTTGGTGCTCTACAGACAGCATTGAGAAGGAGTCTACGAGTAGATAGACTAAAAGGAAGAAATGAGAAGTACCTGTAAACTTTTTAGAGATGGAAAGTGCATTCCAGAAGTAGCTGCAGAGGGAAAAGGAGAGAAATTGTAAATCATAGGACACAACAGTATCTTTTGTGGGTTAAATAATGATCTTGATTACCCCTCTGAGGCAAAGTAGTCGTTGTTTTGTAAAACATTACTCATTTTGTGGCACTGATTCTGACTTCCTCTACTACTGCAAGCAAAACAAAGTCCCTACAGATGCAGTTTTAAATTTCATCCATACAAAGGGTACCTGAGTGTGTTTCAGCATGCTACATGTGTGACATTTAAGGCTGCAAAATCCTCGTGGGGAAAAAAATGTGTTATTTCTATTTGTACAACACACAGAGACACCTTGGAATTCTTATGAATTCTTATGGATTTTCCTTTTCTTATATATCCATCTCCCTTTCACTGTGCTGCTGCAGGAAATTTTTGTTATTTTTGCCTGCATTATTTCTGTTAGGAGGAGAAGGAAATTGAGTTTTTTGCTCTTGGGAACATCAAGTAAACAAAAATAACGAAATTCTTGCCAGGAAGATACAGGTATGGAAGTTTCTCCTTTGTAACAGGAAGTGAAAAGTTAAAAAGATCTGCAAAGAACGCTGAGCTTTCTTTCAAAGGCAACTCTGTGTCCTCTTACCAAAGGAGAGAAATCAATTGGTAGTGTTAAGGAAAAAAGGGGGATGTGGTGCAAGTGATGATAAATGACTCAAAATCAACATAATCACAAATAATTTCACAGAGCAGAACTTAAAAAGAAAATGAAGGAATAAGGAATTCTAATGCAGGCAGTCATATTTTTGGAACTGCAATGTTGAACAAATAGTTCCTTTTCTAGAGGAATGAATGAACACAGCTTTACAGGGTCGTATAAGCGTTATGAACTTGAAAAATTCTCTACTTCTCTGCTGGAAATCACTTTGGAACAAGGAAAGTGAAGCACTGAAGCTATATAGTCTGCATCAGTACAGATCTGTAAGGGAGGAAAGGCTAGATGGAATAACCCTTAGTTTAACTAGAATATTGTTGATTCTGTCCTGAGACAAGTGGATGGAACAGATGATCTCTTCTGCAGCTCTACACTGCCACAATTTGAGGAAGCAGGAGGCTGACGTTTAGAAGATAATGTCAAACACCTAAATGATCGAACAAATACTACTGTATGCACCTCTCAGTGCTTATGATTAGTTGCGAGATCAGAGATGACAGGGTATATGTTGCAAAAAATCACTCCATGTATTGGAATAACATAATATATTGGAAAACAGTAACACATTTGCACCAAATATAATGTTGAAAAAATTCTTTCAGAACCAAATGTGAGAAATCAGAATTCAATCATTACAGAAGCTGTAGTGAAAGAAGTATATGGATAGATAAAACAGAGTTTAAATCATCCCCATTTTGGATTTAAAGATGACTGCCTTCTATTATTATAGCCCACTTTGATACAGCCCATCAGGTCTAAGGGAAGGTCTGCTAGAAGAATGCTAGTCAATAGATGACTAGCATTTGTTAAGGGCACTAAAAATTACGTAACAGAAAGTATTTTCTAGATGCATTTGAAAATTGGAAGAACTGATTAAAACGATCCACAAGACAAAAACAGTCTTTGACATGACATTAAGACCAGCTCTAGCCCTCATTATTCTGCTCTTTATCGTTCAGCACCAAAATAAAATATTATCAGACTAAGAAAATTTTTCTAAATTATTATTAGTTTCTATCTTTGACCAGAATGTATATCTTAAAAAAAAAGCCTGAAATCTAGAGACAACTCCCAGAGTAACCAAATAATCCCTTTGATCAGTGTACTGTTTTCAGAGAATCAGCCAAGTCACTTCCAAAGCACTAATGTGATAAGAATGCTGGCTTTTGGGCATAAAGTGACCTCAGTATACGACAGGACAGGTTAAATGAGACTTTGTGCAGGTTCTTGGTATGTTGATCCTTCTGTAGAATTTGGCCAACGTAACTGAACTGAGAACAGTTATAAAATAATTGCTATGGGGCATACAAGTATTCATCAGCAGCTTTTTCACCCTAGCTACTCAAACGCATGGTACATCTCTACACTTCTGTAGAGATAATGAGGAAAAAAGAAGTGGAAAATTTCAAAAGCATAAAATTATCTTCCTCCATGTATTCCAATCTATCAATTTTTTTCCTGTTTCTCCTTTGAAAAACATTTTTTGGTTTTACTAATGAGTAAGAGATGTACTGAGCCATGAATTGTCTTTTTCTCTCTTTTAGTTACAACACTGAAAGATGCGGGTACAATTATTCATGCTGGAGATTGGGAATATCTTTCTAAATGAAGGGCACTTGCCAAAAACCTGTCAAACTATAAGTGATCCAAGTCTCACTCAAGAAATCATCTATTAAATGCAGTGACCCAGTAACCTCATTTTTCCAGAAAGACCACTGGGCAGTTTATGGCAGTTCAGTCCAAGAGATTTATAAAACTTTTAATTTCTTTGGAGGTCAGACAGTAAAATTTCAGATCAAGAAGTAATAGAAAATCACCAGTAATTCAAGCAGCAGGTACTGCCGCCAGATGAGCCTCTGTATATTTTGACAGCCTTGTTAATGTTCAGCTCTTACTATTCATGATTACATTCAGGAACTGCGTAAGATGGGTTTTTACACAGGTCTGTATTTTGTTTGAGTCCTCAAACACTTCATGCACTCTCCTGGGAAAGGAAATCTCTTTCGGCGTTCTGTAAAAGTGAGACTATACACAGATTATTGGACATTTACTCAAGATACTTAAGAAAAAAATCATTTTAATATAAGCCAAATATTGCAGTAGCTGTTGCCTTACAAATATTCATAATAATAATCATTATCAATCTGCTTTCCATGGCAATAAAGTCCCTAAATTGAGCCAGGATCTCAATTTGCAGTAATGTTAAACTGGTAGAGACTTTCCTACCATTTTGAAAAGAGTATGAGAGAGAACAAATTAATCATACAATCAGGGATGCTAGGAACATATTAAAACATCCAGCCAGTCTCTCTGCCATTCGTTTGTGCTTTATTGTACATCCTGCAGTACTCTGACAGTCTGGTTTTCAAAAGCCGTAGTCTTAAAAGTGATAGGTTACCATTACTTTCTCTTAAGAGTGTATGAGAATCTTGCTGATAAAGAGGATTTCAGAAGTTTAGGAAATGAAGGCTGCTGCCACAGTGAGGAACGAATAGTTCCAAATATATATAGGAACGTCGGGGGTTTTTTGAAATGATTTTCCATGTTGTCTCCATCTGAGATGTCTGTGCATGTGTCAGTTTATCTGTGACTGCTTTGAGATGGAATATTTTCTTTAATATAATCACCTCCTCCATTTTCATTTTAAGAATTTTAAAATTGCATCTGACCAGAGGATTTAGCATTTGCTGTTGGTAATGAAATCAGTGCATTGTCTTGTAAGGGCCAAGTTCAGCTCGTAACGAGATGGAGAACATTCCTCACTTTGCCATACAACGTGTTAGTGTGTTAGTTACTCAGCTAATTCTGCATTTAAAGATGGTGCGTTCTCTGGGATCCCACGTGGGGGTGGAAACTGCTCCTTCTGTGAGGAAGCTGCACAGCAGCTGAGATAGCGCGTAGCACTGGAGGCTCTCCAGGGTACAAGTGTGCCACATGTATTTGCTGTGTATTTTGCTATTAATGACCAACATTTGAATAGAGTAATAATTGTGAAAATAAATAAAGTGCTAAAACTCAGATTCAGTTGCTGAAAATGGCATATTTGTTGCTGTGCACCAGGAGGGATTTAGAGAAAGCAGTTCTGCAGCAGGCAGAGGAGACGGATGTAGTGCCCCAACCCCAGAGGCAAATTCCATTCCACCCCATCTGCCACCTCAAATGCCAAGTCCTGGAAATGCCACTGTTTCCAAAGGAGCAGACATTAACCATGTGTGTGAATCTTAGTCATTAGTAAAAATTATTCCAAAAAAATGCTTTTGTTTGGTTTTCACAAATTACCAGAGCAAAGAAAAAGGCCAAGGCTGGATATGAATTATATGACTGTGCCACTAACTGATGTGTTTCCTAATTTCTATTCCGGAATATAATGAATGCCTTTCAATAAGACAGTCATTTAATTTCATCCACCTCATAAGGGCATTTGACAGAAGCAAGGTGTAAGAACGGATTCTGCTCCGGTTTGTTACGGCTCTGGCAGAGCCTCTGTCATTGTGTTCAATGACGGAGGACTGTACAGAACCTGTACGGTGTGGGATAAAATACAAATTCATGGTGAATGGCCATAGGCAGCATACACTATCCCAGACTCCTGGAGCTGAGGACATGCAGAGACAGCATGGAGCTGGTCTGTGGTGCACATGGCTTCTTCCAAAGGAGCCCGGTTACCATGAAAAGCATCTTTCTCCTCCTCTCTTCTCCCTTCCTCCTCCTCTTCCTTCCCACCAGCACAGGAATCATGAATGTGCTCCTGCTGCTGCTCCTCCCACCAGTAAATGACAGAAGAAATCGAATACTGCTGAGGGCTGAAATAGGTGCCGGGCATTAGGGAACACGAGCTGTGCCCTTCCTTTGCCAGACCTCCCCACTCGGTTTCGGTTCGCTGCTTTAAGGCATTGTGTCTCCGTTTGTCGAGGTGGGCTCAGTGCACAGCAGTGACTCAGAGCAGCTCTTTGAACTGAGCTCCTGCTCTGAGAGGCTCCTTTTTGTTTCCTGTTTAATTTCTTTAAGCAATAAGAAAATATGCGCTCCTTGCAAGTGGCTCCTTTTGGCACACGCAGAATGGCCCTTTTTAGTCGGGATTCTGCTCCATATGCGATCATTCCCTTTTTGCCAAACTTCCTCAGATGTGCACCAAATTGCAGAGAGATGAATACCAACTTTGCATAATGTGAACAAGAAAGCCTTGCAGTGCAGCTTCCCGTTTAATTTACAGAAAAAAAAAAAAAAAAAAAAAGGAAAAAAAAAATTATGCGATACGTAGGACATAAGTAAGGGCAGAATAGAGCCCTTAATCTTAATTATGCATTCTGCAGTATTATAAATGACTAAAGATTACTTCCAATGTTTGGTATAATCTTACAGTGTGCAGATGTGGTTCTCTTTGGTATATGCCATCTTTACTGAACTCACAATTTCCATAATGCTGTCACATTCTGCATGGGAAGCAGATTTGCAGATAGGTAATCCATGTAAGGTATTTTAAAGACAGCTTATTAAAGGATTGAGGCCTGCTGTTAAATTGCATATGCTTTCAATTGCTACGAGGAGCAAACAGAACCAAGAAGTACAGTAATTTAGCTGCGGCTGGAGAAAGGCCTATTTAAACTTTTGATGACAGATCCTTTAAACTTTTCCTTCAAGTTCTTTTCTGCTTTGTATCCGTCCCCGTGTAGCACGGTGCTTGCTTTTATTCAGTGTCATTTCCCCAGCAGGTCCAATGTACGGCCGCCAAGAGGCTGAAATGCACCCCCTCGCTGATAGGCGCGCTGCGCGCCCCGACGCCGTTCCGCAGCAATCGGCCCGGGGCGCAGTGCGGGGCGCGCTCCCGACGCCGGCAACGGGGCCGTGCCAAGGGCATCACCGCTCCCGCTGCCTTGCGCGGGAAGGTGCGCCTCTCCATCGGAAAAGGAGAGGGCTGCGAGCGTACTTTAGACCGAGCCCTTAGACACGGGAGTTGAGGCGGGGGGCGTTTGGGTCCGTTTGTTTTCCCGAGATAACGAAACAAATGACCGTACGGTGCTGCGTTGGCCGGGGGCACGCGGTGCCTGCGTGGGGTGCCCGCCCCGAGCTGATGGGCCGCGGCTGCACGAAGCGTGTGAGCAACGCTGCGATCCGGCGGGGGAAGCGTGCTCCTATCGCGGGTCCGCGCCGCTGGGGGACTGGGTTGCAGGTTATGGGGGCTGCCGCTGCCTCTGAATTCCGTCCTTCCTATTTGGTATCTTATTAGTTACAAACTAATGCACCGTGGAAAGGAAATAATTTTTAAAGATACGTCCGTAGCCTCCCACCACGAGAGCGGCTATTTTTTTATATCCCTTATTTAAAACTAACAGTGTATTGTGGGAAACGCTGTTCAGGGCAGCGTTTCTGAAGGGCAGAACAGTGAAATTGTTTAAAAAAATGTCTCCGAGAATTAAAACATTTATTGTTGTTTTGTTTTTTTTTCTGTAACGCTGCTGTGTGACCCCATGCAGCAAAGCAGCAGCAATACTGAATCTATATCTGGCAAAAAAAAAAAATGTTTTCCTTCAGAGGACTCTGAAAGTCTTTCCAAACAAATATGTTGTGGCGCTGGCGCTTTCTTGTTTGTTTCTTGGCTTTTAATTTTTGATGCTTTTTTTTTTTTTTTTAATTTGGTAATTTTATTTTGAAATATTTATCCTTGTAATGAATCTGTTCCTGTGCAAGTTCTAGAGGTAGATGGATAGATTTTGAATTTCATTTGGTTTTTATTTAAAAATGAAGATATGAGACCTTACTGGGTATGTTTTGGACTGAAATCTGTCCTCCTTGAATGATTTCAGAAGCCCAAAACGCAAAATATAAACTTTGCTTTATTGTGATGTTTTAATACATGTATCGTTATAAATATCAATATACTTTAGCTGTAGAAAATACCACATTTAGCAGTCAGTAGGTCAGGGGAGTACCTGAAAATGTTCTTTTTATACCAGCATATGGACTGGAACGTAGTTCCTACAGCACAGCAGTGCTACTGATGGTTCTAAACAGGAACTCTGAATTAACATAATGTCAATATTATCAAATACCCGTATTTCACCCTTAGACTGCAAATGTCACACCAAGTCACTAATAATTAAACTGGTCTAAAATTAAGCTGAAAGATGCTTAAATAAAATATCTCAGTTTAAATTATTTGTAATAGGGTGTGTGGAGACCTCACTGCAGTGTTTCTGCTGTCACCGCATTTTAATGGTTTGGATTTTTTTTTTTGTTTATGGGAAAAATTGTGTAAGACAGCAAGAATTTTGGGTCTTTTCTTTTTTATGAAGGTCAAACTAAATTCAGAATTATAACTGAAAAATGAAATGTAAATACCTAGATCTTTGATAACAAAGTAATTAAAATGTATGGTTTTGCCTACTGTGTATAATAAGGGCTTATATTTGATCAACCATAAAAGTTATTTAATCATTTTAACCTTGGAATACTACCCCACGAAAAACTACTTAATGGAAGTTAGCTGAGAAGCATTAGAGTATCACAACATCAAGAAGGCTGAGCGAGAGGGCACTGAAAATTCAAGCACAGCTTATTTCTGCCATAATACTATAGCAGGTTGCATGGCAACCAGTGGCAGTGGATTTTGAAGTTACTTTATCCTTATTCAATGAGCAAAGACTTAGCCTGTATTTATTTTGGTAATTTCTAGAATTAATAAGGTATTTAAGGCCCACTCTAGCATAAACTTGCTGTGATTTCACGATTGACGAATAAATGTTTACAAGTGTGGTTCAGAGAACATCTGGAAGAACAACGGAGCTCGGCTGCTCCTTGTGGCGTTGCAGGCAGTGAGCAGCAGTGCTGGGATCAGCACTCATTTTTGTGCAGATGTTGGACTTGTGAGTGGATCCACGTGATTTAAGTCAGTCATTTTAGGAGAACCCTGGAGGTTTAAAAAAAATGCTCATATTTCATTGTAATGTTTCCATTAAGGAGAAATTTTAAGAGAATTTTAATATTTCCCGGTTGAGTAAAAGCTGTAATCACGAGCCAAAGTCACAAATACAGTAACATGGCACCCCTGTGTCCATGCATTACTTTTGAGACTATCTTAACAGAAAAGTCTCAAAAAATGTTTTATAGTGTTATTTAATTTTGGGTCCTATTTTTAAAGTATATCTGTAACTCTTTCACTGTTCTGTCAATATGTCTAGGATTTGGCCAAATCACTCAGCATCCACAGATCTTCCTGAAACCAGAGTAAATTAAGAACGCTCGTAATTACAGAGGCACACGGTAGACAGCATAATACCTGTAATGAATGAGAGAGATGCGTTGGTCAGTTGTTTAATAAGACTTTAAATAGAAAGCCGTTTTCTTGAGTATATGAAAGACACTCAAGATATTTCCTCGTCTGAGAAGCAGTGTGTATTCGTGTGGTGAAAGGAACTATCATAATGCTTACACAAATAGGGAGGATTCGGGTGCAAGTATTCTTTTCGTGTGTTTCATTTGCTAAGATTTTGACTTTTAGACAAAATAGTCATTGACTGAAAACTATCTCACATGCAGCATGAAAGGTATCAGTAAACAAAGACAGGCTTTCCCAACCCTGACTTGCACAGTTCACCTCGCCAGCCTGAATGACATTTTTACATATGTTCATGAACTCCAGGGGTTTACTTGACAACGGTACCATTTTATTTTAAAACAAATTTTGGCTCAAAAGGAGCCAAACATCTAGAACATGATCTTTTTTTTGCTCCAAATGAAGAAAGGAAATGATAGTTACATCACCAGGAAATTAGAGATGGGAGATCAGAATTTTTTTAAAGTGGTAAAATACTTGGGCATCAGAGTGCTGTTTCCAGAAGTGCTATTAGATCAAGTCTAGAAAACTACAGTAAGAAGCTCAGTGTGCTCCTTTGGTGGAAGCAGGCCTCCAACCATTGCTGGCTTTGGAAAGCCTTCACTCCAGGTCAGGCCACTAAAACACAAAGTTACAGAACTGCCTCTGTGTTGTGCCGTCCATACAGCAGAAGGGGTCTATGGCTCTCTGTTTTCCAGGGAAGCATTGAAGTTGAGGTCTTGCTGTGCCTTGTGGCACATAGCAAAGTCCCTAAAGTACGTGACTTCTTGAGAAAATAAAGTCATCATTCTTTACAGTACAGTGAAGTTATTTAAAAAATGCATAATTTATTTTGTCAAAATCTCTAATAGCAAGCTCATACTTTTGGGGGCTGTGAATGTTGTTAAAAATATATTATAGCTTTAGTGATGACAGTTTAAAAGTTATTACAACAAAATACTTTATGTCAACAATAAGCTACTGTAATTTAGGAAAAATGAAACATTTTCCCCATGAGCCAGTTGTGTTTTCTTTGAACACAAGAGGAAATAAAAACTATTAAACATTTCAGGTTTGAACTATGGGTCTTGTTTGAATAAGTGTTTCATAGTTTCCAGAAATCAGTGAATCTTAGTGACTTCTTCCAGCCACTGCTTTTAGATTGGAAAGCCTAAAACTTTAAAACATTATCTGCAATTCCATGGCATTTTATGTGAATAGTGAAAATAGTTGACTGGTACAGAACAAGTAACTCAGGCAATAAGGAGTTTCTGGATTTCCTCGCTTCTGCCCTGAGGATCATGCTGATTTGTGCTACTCTCTCTTCTCCCTCTTCTTATTTTTGAGCAATCAGACACAATGTAGCTGCTGCCTGTCAGATGCACTGCTGTCATCTATGGTACAGGTAGATGTGTATGTAACATAGGAAGGCTGCCACGACCGTTTGTGCAGTGGAAGCACAGACTGTGCATCTTCTCATCCCTTAGTGCTTCAAGCAGGGGATGGCTGCAGCGGGAAGCTAATAAAACTGATGATCAAAGCTGTGTTGTACTTGACCTGCAGCCTTGTTGTAGCTACACTTCAGAAAAAAAAAAAATAGTAGAAATTGTTTTATCGGAGGAGTGGATGGCTGAATTTTAAATAGCACTTTGAATCAGTCATCATTCCAGCTTTTATTTCTGTCTGTATTTTTGGGCTTGGTGGCTACACAAAAGGACAGAGTCGTGCAAGTTCTGAATTGCCTTTGACGCTGGCCTTCCACGTGCTGTGGAGATGGGCAATCACATTATAACAGTTAACAGGGCACTTACTGCCTCTGTTTTTTAAACAGGGGGAATTGAACATTCAGCAGTGCTACAAGCCAAAAATTACTGTGTGAGTAAACTGCAAATACCTGTGAATGAGGAATAATACATTTGTCATGGCTAAGGCCTACTTCCGTAACTGAAAAGGGAATAGTGTCAGAAAGGAGCCAAGGCATGGCATTTGTTTCCTCCCAAACCCTGGGCATCTATGAAAACATGAAGGTAATTTTCAAAGCCTGCCAGTAAGAGTCTGAGACACAGACTTTCAAGAGCAGACAATGTCAGGTTCCGTTTCTCTTTACGTAGAGAATGCAATTAAACAATTTGTATGTTAGGCAGATAAAGCAGTTCTGTAGTGTCTGATTTAGTGACTGGCAAATCTGCCCACAGAACTTGGGGTGAAACTAGATGATCTCTTTCAACCCAAGCCATTCTATATAACACATGAATCAGATTCATATGTAAAGCCCAGAGCTTAGAGAACTCTTCTCTTTCCTTCCATAGGACACTAACTGCTTTCTCAGAGCAGTCTTCCACGTGTCGTGACACTTAGCATCTCAAACTTGTTAGCTATGTTCTTCCCACACTATGCAAGGACATTTTCAGGACCGGAAGTCCAGTTTTTAAAACGTTGCCAATTATTCAGTGTTCATTTAGAGTTTTAAAATGCAAAAATATGGCTAGTTGGGTAAAACGTCAGTAGTGTTAGATCTTGGAAAAGAGAAGGCTCTGGGGAGACCTCATTGTGGCCTTCCAATACTTGAAGGGGGCATATAAACAGTAGGGGGAATGGCTGTTTACAAGGGTGGATAGTGATAGGACAAAGGGGAATGGTTTTAAACTGAGACAGGGGAGGTTTAGGTTAGATACTAGGAGCAAGTTTTTCACACAGAGGGTGGTGAAACACTGGGACAGATTGCCCAAGGAGGTTGTGGATGCCCCATCCCTGGAGGCATTCAAGGCCAAGCTGGATGTGGCTCTGGGCAGCCTGGTCTGGTGGTTGATGACCCGGCCCATCGCAGGAGGTTTTAAACTAGATGATCATTGTGGTCCTTTTCAACCCAGGCCACTCTATGATTCTATGATCTTTTATTGTCCAAGTCTGTACCACCACTCAAAAATATCCATAGAACCAAAAAGACAATGTTTTCCTTCATTCACATGTCTCTTTTCCAAGGTTGACTATATTGACAGTGTCAGAGAACACAGGGGCTAGTAGTACAAGTGTAAACTGTCATTGAGGCCTTTTTTTTCCTGCCTAATGCTGGGAAAGGTCATGTCCTCAGATAACATGGTTAGCAAATGATGAGCCCTGAAGGACAGGACCAGGACTGGAAGAATTGCAGACTACATGTGCTCATAGCTAGAAAAAGAATCTCACAGATTGAGGACTAACCCCTTGTGCTTCCTGTCCGTAAGTTTTCATACTGACACCTCTGGGATTTTTAGTACTTTTCCAGCCAAATGCTCTGTTGATTTACATTCCTGGAAAATCCACTCACTTAAGGAAGATTGTGTAATATAAACAGCACAGTTCATTCTTATTTTCCAGGCCCAGTGCTGCAATAAGGTGCATCAAGCACCCTTTCGAGTTTGCACTGCATTCTGTCTCATGTGGCTTTGGTCACTCTAACATCTCTGTACCTCAGTGTTTCCAAGGTATCCAATTTCACAGCAACCCTGTGTAATATAGAGTATACTATGTGATTTTACAGTTGAAGGACTGAGATCCAGAAAAAATAAGGATGAGAATACTGTAGGCATTTTAACCCTATACAGTCAGATATGCTTATGACAGACCTCTCATGTGTTTCTAGCAGCCTGGCTGTAAGGAATGTCCACAGGTGGAAACCTGCACCTGTGTGGAAATTCAGCAGGTATGGATGGGTCTGGTATCTGAAAATCTGACCCAACACAATTTGCACAAAATCACACAAAGTAGAAGGAGCACAGAAGGGAATGGCCCACTTATCTGTAAATATTGGCTTGTACCATAAACCTTAGAGCATCTCTCTCTTTTTTTCTTTTAATTGCAATTTAGGATATGCAGTAAATATATTCTAACACTTTAGGAAGTAATTTTGGCTTGGATGCCTTCTTGCTTAACTTTCAATATGAATTGTTGTATGCATAAGTGTAATTCCACTTGGGTATGACTTTTCATTCATTTTGTAACATTCAGCCTCCTCTGAAAACAATGAAGCCATACAAAAGTAAAAGGGAGGTGCTAGAGGGAGGTTAACTTATTTAAATTATAAAGTAAAGTGGCAGTGGTGACCTACTGAGACAAATCCCAGTCTCCATGTGCTAATTAGATGGTGCTAAAAAAAAATTAGAAAAGTATGTGAAACTCCAGGTCTTCCAGGCTAAGTATAGTCATAGTCTTTGAGTGACATTAATGACCAGAGGTTGGGTGTGTTTTGTGTCTTGGTTTTTTTTTTTCTTTTTTCCCCCCACCGTGGTGAATGTAAGATACCCAAAGGGAAGCAGAATTAATTAAAGTTTTTGATGAACATTGGAGCACTACTGGCATTTGCCTCAGGATCAACAGGTAGGTTCTTAACTTTATGAAGGAAAACATTATTGAAGGAGGTTGCATTCCTTGTGCAGATCAAGTTGTGCTTTTAAAAAATAAAAGAAGACAGCTGGTGGTCTTGCTTTTAATTATCAAGGCTGTGAGAATTCAAATGACATATTTGCCTCATTTGCTTAGAAGATATTCTTGTATTTATTAAATCATTTGAAGAACATCTGTAACATTTTGATAAGATTTTCTTTCTCATCATGAGAAGCAGGGTGCATTTCAATACCAGGAAGTATTAGTATTATGAAGTATTTCCCAGTCCGTTTACAGGAGAACAGTAATATGTATGTTGGATGCTCCAAAAGTAATGCCTCCAATTTGTTTCTATGGAAACTACAGCAGATATGAAAAGCACAATAACAGTATTTGATTGGGCAAATTCGTAGCCACATAACATTGATTTTCAGCATAATCACAACCGTTTGGTATGCATTCTCACTGGTGATTAAGAGCCTGCATGCTGCTTCGTAAAATTCTGCATGGCCATTCTGAATGTTACTTGTCTCTCATGTCACTGTCACCACTGCTGAAACACACCACCCACCACCTCACTGTGCTCACTTCCACTTTGGTCTCCATCAGCGTTCAGCAAATATCAGTGAATGTCAATGGGCGTCGTTTTTTCCACATGGAGCAATTCAGTGACACAACTTTGCTCTGTAAGCATTTCCATGTCAGACTGCCCCTTTGCTGCCATCTATCACACGACATCAACACGTAACAGAATATCAGTGGGAAGGTTCAGCCTCTGCTGCCATAACACCAACACCTGCCTCTGACCTCGTGGGCCAAGGTAATAAAATAGGAGGCATTACTTTCAGAGAAACCATTGCAGAGGTACAATTCACCAGTGTTAAGAAACGGGATAGTTATTAAGAATATTGGACGTAGGCAGTAGGATAGCATCGGAGCATTAAAGGAGTGGATCTTGGTTATGAATTATTATTTCGTCTTTCTGTTGATCAGTGCTAGATCATAAATTTTCATAGCATTTTTTTCCCAGGATTTGCGTCACAAAGGAAAAAGCCTGTAGTGTGTTCAGAAGAAGCCAAGATCAGTTTATATATCAAGGGGGAAGTGCAGCATTTTTAACGCCAGCTGTTAAATGACTTTAAAAAGCCTGGCTGCTGTAGTGATGTGATCTTTCTGTACTGTTTATGGGTCAAATAAAAATATTTCAACATGCATAGAAACAGTCCACATTCTTTAGAGCCATCAAAAGTAAATCTGAAGTGAAATTTCATCTCACTGAAGCTTTAAAGCTTTTGTGTTGAGAGCACCATCTTTAGGTGTCTGGATTAGGGCAAAGGGCTGGTGTCTCAAACTAAATTTCTGAGTAAGAATTAGGCTGAAAAATAACAGTTCATGAGAACCAGGTGTGACATTCAGACAGAGTCACAGAGCAGAGCATCAGAAGGAGCAGAGGGGAAATTTTGGCAAGTGTATTTTCTCTGAATGTCTATAAGCTATGTACATGTATCATTGCAATTTTTCAATTGTATTATCATTAAATTTTAAAAAACACATTTACTGTAAAGGTAATAGTCTGATTTTTTCAGCTCTTCATTATTATTTTTCACATCATCTGATTGATAATTAATCCACCAGTTAAAAATTATTGATACAGCCAGAAGAAACCCAATCACCTAAAAATTAAATACGACATATAAAACATGTGTCTGTAAAAGCTGTGTAAGAAAGTCATCTACTAAAATTTTGTGGTCAGAACAAAGAAGGGGAAGTATTCTTGCTAGACAAAAGACAGTGCTTGATAGTTTATTTCTGCAGAGCAGTAGAACATTTCAAAATCTATTTACATCCGCAGGTAATACAGTCAATACTCATATGAGTATTTCATCTCCATTTCATTTCAATGACTTCTAAGTCAGACATGTCAGACCTGCATTATTATTGCTGGAATTTCTTCATTTGTCCAACTCTTAATTTTCTTTTTATATCATCTCTTCCCAAGGACAGTATTGATTTCTATCTTTTCCTTTTAATATATTTATTTGTGCTCCTTCATCATCCATGGGCGCTACCTGTGAATCAAGAACCCACAGTGCTCCAGATATACTAAATGCTCTTGAGTCTTTCACAGTCACCTCTCCCAGTTTTTCTACATTTCCTGACAGTTTTCCAATTTAAGTTTCTTTATTCATTTATTCTTATATCTCCTCCTCTCTACTCTCATTTTTCTATCAAAAACAGTTTCACATTACGCAGTACTCTAAAAAAATACTTGCTTTCATAAATCTTCAGAAATACTTCCATGTGCTACAGAAGCTGTTGCTTCTTCCTTAGAGCACTCCGTAAATCCTTCTCTATCCTCCCAGCCCATACTGTTGCCCTCATTTTCTTCTCTTCATCCATCCTGCCCTCAGTTCATGTACGTTTTTCACCCTTTCCCTTTGCATCATCTTCATCGTTATCCCTTTCTCTTGCAAAAATTTACTATCAGCATACACCACCGTTTTACTTCTCTCTTAAAATCAGAAATAAATTATTTCCTAATGCATCTTAATACAAATACTTAGTGACTTCTGGTTTGGATTGTTGGGTGCCGCAGCCTTCTGACTGAAAATTTCTACCGGAGGATT